>NW_027193426.1:0-100639 GCF_032444005.1 Ranitomeya imitator
ATAGAGTTAGTATAGGAGATTCCTGAAAACATATCACAATTTCATCATGAGTTCTTTTACTCATTGCAGTAAAATTGTCAATGGAGAAGTCATTTCGAATGACTGGTCCCTCAGTTGGTTGTGAGAACGATGACTTTTAAAAATTTTTGGTGGTTTCCTTGTTCTGAGGTCATAGGCCGTATACAGTCATGTGGCCAAACACGGTGATCATGTGGGCTCTATTAGTATAGGAGATACCTGAAAACATATCACACTTTTCATCATAGTGCTTTTACCAATGCATAAAATGCATGGAGAAGTCATTTCGAATGACTGGTCCTCAGTGTTGTGAGAACGATGACTGGTTAAAATTTTTGGTGGTTTCTTGTTCAGTCCATAGGCCTACATCATGTGGCAAACCGGTGAGCATGTGGCTCTATTAGTATTGGAGATACCTGAAAACATATCACACTTTTCATCATAGTGCTTTTACCAATGCATAAAATGCATGGAGAAGTCATTTCGAATGACTGGTCCTCAGTGTTGTGAGAACGATGACTGGTTAAAATTTTTGGTGGTTTCTTGTTCAGTCCATAGGCCTACATCATGTGGCAAACCGGTGAGCATGTGGCTCTATTAGTATAGGAGATACCTGAAAACATATCACACTTTTCATCATAGTGCTTTTACCAATGCATAAAATGCATGGAGAAGTCATTTCGAATGACTGGTCCTCAGTGTTGTGAGAACGATGACTGGTTAAAATTTTTGGTGGTTTCTTGTTCAGTCCATAGGCCTACATCATGTGGCAAACCGGTGAGCATGTGGCTCTATTAGTATAGGAGATACCTGAAAACATATCACACTTTTCATCATAGTGCTTTTACCAATGCATAAAATGCATGGAGAAGTCATTTCGAATGACTGGTCCTCAGTGTTGTGAGAACGATGACTGGTTAAAATTTTTGGTGGTTTCTTGTTCAGTCCATAGGCCTACATCATGTGGCAAACCGGTGAGCATGTGGCTCTATTAGTATAGGAGATACCTGAAAACATATCACACTTTTCATCATAGTGCTTTTACCAATGCATAAAATGCATGGAGAAGTCATTTCGAATGACTGGTCCTCAGTGTTGTGAGAACGATGACTGGTTAAAATTTTTGGTGGTTTCTTGTTCAGTCCATAGGCCTACATCATGTGGCAAACCGGTGAGCATGTGGCTCTATTAGTATAGGAGATACCTGAAAACATATCACACTTTTCATCATAGTGCTTTTACCAATGCATAAAATGCATGGAGAAGTCATTTCGAATGACTGGTCCTCAGTGTTGTGAGAACGATGACTGGTTAAAATTTTTGGTGGTTTCTTGTTCAGTCCATAGGCCTACATCATGTGGCAAACCGGTGAGCATGTGGCTCTATTAGTATAGGAGATACCTGAAAACATATCACACTTTTCATCATAGTGCTTTTACCAATGCATAAAATGCATGGAGAAGTCATTTCGAATGACTGGTCCTCAGTGTTGTGAGAACGATGACTGGTTAAAATTTTTGGTGGTTTCTTGTTCAGTCCATAGGCCTACATCATGTGGCAAACCGGTGAGCATGTGGCTCTATTAGTATAGGAGATACCTGAAAACATATCACACTTTTCATCATAGTGCTTTTACCAATGCATAAAATGCATGGAGAAGTCATTTCGAATGACTGGTCCTCAGTGTTGTGAGAACGATGACTGGTTAAAATTTTTGGTGGTTTCTTGTTCAGTCCATAGGCCTACATCATGTGGCAAACCGGTGAGCATGTGGCTCTATTAGTATAGGAGATACCTGAAAACATATCACACTTTTCATCATAGTGCTTTTACCAATGCATAAAATGCATGGAGAAGTCATTTCGAATGACTGGTCCTCAGTGTTGTGAGAACGATGACTGGTTAAAATTTTTGGTGGTTTCTTGTTCAGTCCATAGGCCTACATCATGTGGCAAACCGGTGAGCATGTGGCTCTATTAGTATAGGAGATACCTGAAAACATATCACACTTTTCATCATAGTGCTTTTACCAATGCATAAAATGCATGGAGAAGTCATTTCGAATGACTGGTCCTCAGTGTTGTGAGAACGATGACTGGTTAAAATTTTTGGTGGTTTCTTGTTCAGTCCATAGGCCTACATCATGTGGCAAACCGGTGAGCATGTGGCTCTATTAGTATAGGAGATACCTGAAAACATATCACACTTTTCATCATAGTGCTTTTACCAATGCATAAAATGCATGGAGAAGTCATTTCGAATGACTGGTCCTCAGTGTTGTGAGAACGATGACTGGTTAAAATTTTTGGTGGTTTCTTGTTCAGTCCATAGGCCTACATCATGTGGCAAACCGGTGAGCATGTGGCTCTATTAGTATAGGAGATACCTGAAAACATATCACACTTTTCATCATAGTGCTTTTACCAATGCATAAAATGCATGGAGAAGTCATTTCGAATGACTGGTCCTCAGTGTTGTGAGAACGATGACTGGTTAAAATTTTTGGTGGTTTCTTGTTCAGTCCATAGGCCTACATCATGTGGCAAACCGGTGAGCATGTGGCTCTATTAGTATAGGAGATACCTGAAAACATATCACACTTTTCATCATAGTGCTTTTACCAATGCATAAAATGCATGGAGAAGTCATTTCGAATGACTGGTCCTCAGTGTTGTGAGAACGATGACTGGTTAAAATTTTTGGTGGTTTCTTGTTCAGTCCATAGGCCTACATCATGTGGCAAACCGGTGAGCATGTGGCTCTATTAGTATAGGAGATACCTGAAAACATATCACACTTTTCATCATAGTGCTTTTACCAATGCATAAAATGCATGGAGAAGTCATTTCGAATGACTGGTCCTCAGTGTTGTGAGAACGATGACTGGTTAAAATTTTTGGTGGTTTCTTGTTCAGTCCATAGGCCTACATCATGTGGCAAACCGGTGAGCATGTGGCTCTATTAGTATAGGAGATACCTGAAAACATATCACACTTTTCATCATAGTGCTTTTACCAATGCATAAAATGCATGGAGAAGTCATTTCGAATGACTGGTCCTCAGTGTTGTGAGAACGATGACTGGTTAAAATTTTTGGTGGTTTCTTGTTCAGTCCATAGGCCTACATCATGTGGCAAACCGGTGAGCATGTGGCTCTATTAGTATAGGAGATACCTGAAAACATATCACACTTTTCATCATAGTGCTTTTACCAATGCATAAAATGCATGGAGAAGTCATTTCGAATGACTGGTCCTCAGTGTTGTGAGAACGATGACTGGTTAAAATTTTTGGTGGTTTCTTGTTCAGTCCATAGGCCTACATCATGTGGCAAACCGGTGAGCATGTGGCTCTATTAGTATAGGAGATACCTGAAAACATATCACACTTTTCATCATAGTGCTTTTACCAATGCATAAAATGCATGGAGAAGTCATTTCGAATGACTGGTCCTCAGTGTTGTGAGAACGATGACTGGTTAAAATTTTTGGTGGTTTCTTGTTCAGTCCATAGGCCTACATCATGTGGCAAACCGGTGAGCATGTGGCTCTATTAGTATAGGAGATACCTGAAAACATATCACACTTTTCATCATAGTGCTTTTACCAATGCATAAAATGCATGGAGAAGTCATTTCGAATGACTGGTCCTCAGTGTTGTGAGAACGATGACTGGTTAAAATTTTTGGTGGTTTCTTGTTCAGTCCATAGGCCTACATCATGTGGCAAACCGGTGAGCATGTGGCTCTATTAGTATAGGAGATACCTGAAAACATATCACACTTTTCATCATAGTGCTTTTACCAATGCATAAAATGCATGGAGAAGTCATTTCGAATGACTGGTCCTCAGTGTTGTGAGAACGATGACTGGTTAAAATTTTTGGTGGTTTCTTGTTCAGTCCATAGGCCTACATCATGTGGCAAACCGGTGAGCATGTGGCTCTATTAGTATAGGAGATACCTGAAAACATATCACACTTTTCATCATAGTGCTTTTACCAATGCATAAAATGCATGGAGAAGTCATTTCGAATGACTGGTCCTCAGTGTTGTGAGAACGATGACTGGTTAAAATTTTTGGTGGTTTCTTGTTCAGTCCATAGGCCTACATCATGTGGCAAACCGGTGAGCATGTGGCTCTATTAGTATAGGAGATACCTGAAAACATATCACACTTTTCATCATAGTGCTTTTACCAATGCATAAAATGCATGGAGAAGTCATTTCGAATGACTGGTCCTCAGTGTTGTGAGAACGATGACTGGTTAAAATTTTTGGTGGTTTCTTGTTCAGTCCATAGGCCTACATCATGTGGCAAACCGGTGAGCATGTGGCTCTATTAGTATAGGAGATACCTGAAAACATATCACACTTTTCATCATAGTGCTTTTACCAATGCATAAAATGCATGGAGAAGTCATTTCGAATGACTGGTCCTCAGTGTTGTGAGAACGATGACTGGTTAAAATTTTTGGTGGTTTCTTGTTCAGTCCATAGGCCTACATCATGTGGCAAACCGGTGAGCATGTGGCTCTATTAGTATAGGAGATACCTGAAAACATATCACACTTTTCATCATAGTGCTTTTACCAATGCATAAAATGCATGGAGAAGTCATTTCGAATGACTGGTCCTCAGTGTTGTGAGAACGATGACTGGTTAAAATTTTTGGTGGTTTCTTGTTCAGTCCATAGGCCTACATCATGTGGCAAACCGGTGAGCATGTGGCTCTATTAGTATAGGAGATACCTGAAAACATATCACACTTTTCATCATAGTGCTTTTACCAATGCATAAAATGCATGGAGAAGTCATTTCGAATGACTGGTCCTCAGTGTTGTGAGAACGATGACTGGTTAAAATTTTTGGTGGTTTCTTGTTCAGTCCATAGGCCTACATCATGTGGCAAACCGGTGAGCATGTGGCTCTATTAGTATAGGAGATACCTGAAAACATATCACACTTTTCATCATAGTGCTTTTACCAATGCATAAAATGCATGGAGAAGTCATTTCGAATGACTGGTCCTCAGTGTTGTGAGAACGATGACTGGTTAAAATTTTTGGTGGTTTCTTGTTCAGTCCATAGGCCTACATCATGTGGCAAACCGGTGAGCATGTGGCTCTATTAGTATAGGAGATACCTGAAAACATATCACACTTTTCATCATAGTGCTTTTACCAATGCATAAAATGCATGGAGAAGTCATTTCGAATGACTGGTCCTCAGTGTTGTGAGAACGATGACTGGTTAAAATTTTTGGTGGTTTCTTGTTCAGTCCATAGGCCTACATCATGTGGCAAACCGGTGAGCATGTGGCTCTATTAGTATAGGAGATACCTGAAAACATATCACACTTTTCATCATAGTGCTTTTACCAATGCATAAAATGCATGGAGAAGTCATTTCGAATGACTGGTCCTCAGTGTTGTGAGAACGATGACTGGTTAAAATTTTTGGTGGTTTCTTGTTCAGTCCATAGGCCTACATCATGTGGCAAACCGGTGAGCATGTGGCTCTATTAGTATAGGAGATACCTGAAAACATATCACACTTTTCATCATAGTGCTTTTACCAATGCATAAAATGCATGGAGAAGTCATTTCGAATGACTGGTCCTCAGTGTTGTGAGAACGATGACTGGTTAAAATTTTTGGTGGTTTCTTGTTCAGTCCATAGGCCTACATCATGTGGCAAACCGGTGAGCATGTGGCTCTATTAGTATAGGAGATACCTGAAAACATATCACACTTTTCATCATAGTGCTTTTACCAATGCATAAAATGCATGGAGAAGTCATTTCGAATGACTGGTCCTCAGTGTTGTGAGAACGATGACTGGTTAAAATTTTTGGTGGTTTCTTGTTCAGTCCATAGGCCTACATCATGTGGCAAACCGGTGAGCATGTGGCTCTATTAGTATAGGAGATACCTGAAAACATATCACACTTTTCATCATAGTGCTTTTACCAATGCATAAAATGCATGGAGAAGTCATTTCGAATGACTGGTCCTCAGTGTTGTGAGAACGATGACTGGTTAAAATTTTTGGTGGTTTCTTGTTCAGTCCATAGGCCTACATCATGTGGCAAACCGGTGAGCATGTGGCTCTATTAGTATAGGAGATACCTGAAAACATATCACACTTTTCATCATAGTGCTTTTACCAATGCATAATGCATGGAGAAGTCATTTCGAATGACTGGTCCTCAGTGTTGTGAGAACGATGACTGGTTAAAATTTTTGGTGGTTTCTTGTTCAGTCCATAGGCCTACATCATGTGGCAAACCGGTGAGCATGTGGCTCTATTAGTATAGGAGATACCTGAAAACATATCACACTTTTCATCATAGTGCTTTTACCAATGCATAAAATGCATGGAGAAGTCATTTCGAATGACTGGTCCTCAGTGTTGTGAGAACGATGACTGGTTAAAATTTTTGGTGGTTTCTTGTTCAGTCCATAGGCCTACATCATGTGGCAAACCGGTGAGCATGTGGCTCTATTAGTATAGGAGATACCTGAAAACATATCACACTTTTCATCATAGTGCTTTTACCAATGCATAAAATGCATGGAGAAGTCATTTCGAATGACTGGTCCTCAGTGTTGTGAGAACGATGACTGGTTAAAATTTTTGGTGGTTTCTTGTTCAGTCCATAGGCCTACATCATGTGGCAAACCGGTGAGCATGTGGCTCTATTAGTATAGGAGATACCTGAAAACATATCACACTTTTCATCATAGTGCTTTTACCAATGCATAAAATGCATGGAGAAGTCATTTCGAATGACTGGTCCTCAGTGTTGTGAGAACGATGACTGGTTAAAATTTTTGGTGGTTTCTTGTTCAGTCCATAGGCCTACATCATGTGGCAAACCGGTGAGCATGTGGCTCTATTAGTATAGGAGATACCTGAAAACATATCACACTTTTCATCATAGTGCTTTTACCAATGCATAAAATGCATGGAGAAGTCATTTCGAATGACTGGTCCTCAGTGTTGTGAGAACGATGACTGGTTAAAATTTTTGGTGGTTTCTTGTTCAGTCCATAGGCCTACATCATGTGGCAAACCGGTGAGCATGTGGCTCTATTAGTATAGGAGATACCTGAAAACATATCACACTTTTCATCATAGTGCTTTTACCAATGCATAAAATGCATGGAGAAGTCATTTCGAATGACTGGTCCTCAGTGTTGTGAGAACGATGACTGGTTAAAATTTTTGGTGGTTTCTTGTTCAGTCCATAGGCCTACATCATGTGGCAAACCGGTGAGCATGTGGCTCTATTAGTATAGGAGATACCTGAAAACATATCACACTTTTCATCATAGTGCTTTTACCAATGCATAAAATGCATGGAGAAGTCATTTCGAATGACTGGTCCTCAGTGTTGTGAGAACGATGACTGGTTAAAATTTTTGGTGGTTTCTTGTTCAGTCCATAGGCCTACATCATGTGGCAAACCGGTGAGCATGTGGCTCTATTAGTATAGGAGATACCTGAAAACATATCACACTTTTCATCATAGTGCTTTTACCAATGCATAAAATGCATGGAGAAGTCATTTCGAATGACTGGTCCTCAGTGTTGTGAGAACGATGACTGGTTAAAATTTTTGGTGGTTTCTTGTTCAGTCCATAGGCCTACATCATGTGGCAAACCGGTGAGCATGTGGCTCTATTAGTATAGGAGATACCTGAAAACATATCACACTTTTCATCATAGTGCTTTTACCAATGCATAAAATGCATGGAGAAGTCATTTCGAATGACTGGTCCTCAGTGTTGTGAGAACGATGACTGGTTAAAATTTTTGGTGGTTTCTTGTTCAGTCCATAGGCCTACATCATGTGGCAAACCGGTGAGCATGTGGCTCTATTAGTATAGGAGATACCTGAAAACATATCACACTTTTCATCATAGTGCTTTTACCAATGCATAAAATGCATGGAGAAGTCATTTCGAATGACTGGTCCTCAGTGTTGTGAGAACGATGACTGGTTAAAATTTTTGGTGGTTTCTTGTTCAGTCCATAGGCCTACATCATGTGGCAAACCGGTGAGCATGTGGCTCTATTAGTATAGGAGATACCTGAAAACATATCACACTTTTCATCATAGTGCTTTTACCAATGCATAAAATGCATGGAGAAGTCATTTCGAATGACTGGTCCTCAGTGTTGTGAGAACGATGACTGGTTAAAATTTTTGGTGGTTTCTTGTTCAGTCCATAGGCCTACATCATGTGGCAAACCGGTGAGCATGTGGCTCTATTAGTATAGGAGATACCTGAAAACATATCACACTTTTCATCATAGTGCTTTTACCAATGCATAAAATGCATGGAGAAGTCATTTCGAATGACTGGTCCTCAGTGTTGTGAGAACGATGACTGGTTAAAATTTTTGGTGGTTTCTTGTTCAGTCCATAGGCCTACATCATGTGGCAAACCGGTGAGCATGTGGCTCTATTAGTATAGGAGATACCTGAAAACATATCACACTTTTCATCATAGTGCTTTTACCAATGCATAAAATGCATGGAGAAGTCATTTCGAATGACTGGTCCTCAGTGTTGTGAGAACGATGACTGGTTAAAATTTTTGGTGGTTTCTTGTTCAGTCCATAGGCCTACATCATGTGGCAAACCGGTGAGCATGTGGCTCTATTAGTATAGGAGATACCTGAAAACATATCACACTTTTCATCATAGTGCTTTTACCAATGCATAAAATGCATGGAGAAGTCATTTCGAATGACTGGTCCTCAGTGTTGTGAGAACGATGACTGGTTAAAATTTTTGGTGGTTTCTTGTTCAGTCCATAGGCCTACATCATGTGGCAAACCGGTGAGCATGTGGCTCTATTAGTATAGGAGATACCTGAAAACATATCACACTTTTCATCATAGTGCTTTTACCAATGCATAAAATGCATGGAGAAGTCATTTCGAATGACTGGTCCTCAGTGTTGTGAGAACGATGACTGGTTAAAATTTTTGGTGGTTTCTTGTTCAGTCCATAGGCCTACATCATGTGGCAAACCGGTGAGCATGTGGCTCTATTAGTATAGGAGATACCTGAAAACATATCACACTTTTCATCATAGTGCTTTTACCAATGCATAAAATGCATGGAGAAGTCATTTCGAATGACTGGTCCTCAGTGTTGTGAGAACGATGACTGGTTAAAATTTTTGGTGGTTTCTTGTTCAGTCCATAGGCCTACATCATGTGGCAAACCGGTGAGCATGTGGCTCTATTAGTATAGGAGATACCTGAAAACATATCACACTTTTCATCATAGTGCTTTTACCAATGCATAAAATGCATGGAGAAGTCATTTCGAATGACTGGTCCTCAGTGTTGTGAGAACGATGACTGGTTAAAATTTTTGGTGGTTTCTTGTTCAGTCCATAGGCCTACATCATGTGGCAAACCGGTGAGCATGTGGCTCTATTAGTATAGGAGATACCTGAAAACATATCACACTTTTCATCATAGTGCTTTTACCAATGCATAAAATGCATGGAGAAGTCATTTCGAATGACTGGTCCTCAGTGTTGTGAGAACGATGACTGGTTAAAATTTTTGGTGGTTTCTTGTTCAGTCCATAGGCCTACATCATGTGGCAAACCGGTGAGCATGTGGCTCTATTAGTATAGGAGATACCTGAAAACATATCACACTTTTCATCATAGTGCTTTTACCAATGCATAAAATGCATGGAGAAGTCATTTCGAATGACTGGTCCTCAGTGTTGTGAGAACGATGACTGGTTAAAATTTTTGGTGGTTTCTTGTTCAGTCCATAGGCCTACATCATGTGGCAAACCGGTGAGCATGTGGCTCTATTAGTATAGGAGATACCTGAAAACATATCACACTTTTCATCATAGTGCTTTTACCAATGCATAAAATGCATGGAGAAGTCATTTCGAATGACTGGTCCTCAGTGTTGTGAGAACGATGACTGGTTAAAATTTTTGGTGGTTTCTTGTTCAGTCCATAGGCCTACATCATGTGGCAAACCGGTGAGCATGTGGCTCTATTAGTATAGGAGATACCTGAAAACATATCACACTTTTCATCATAGTGCTTTTACCAATGCATAAAATGCATGGAGAAGTCATTTCGAATGACTGGTCCTCAGTGTTGTGAGAACGATGACTGGTTAAAATTTTTGGTGGTTTCTTGTTCAGTCCATAGGCCTACATCATGTGGCAAACCGGTGAGCATGTGGCTCTATTAGTATAGGAGATACCTGAAAACATATCACACTTTTCATCATAGTGCTTTTACCAATGCATAAAATGCATGGAGAAGTCATTTCGAATGACTGGTCCTCAGTGTTGTGAGAACGATGACTGGTTAAAATTTTTGGTGGTTTCTTGTTCAGTCCATAGGCCTACATCATGTGGCAAACCGGTGAGCATGTGGCTCTATTAGTATAGGAGATACCTGAAAACATATCACACTTTTCATCATAGTGCTTTTACCAATGCATAAAATGCATGGAGAAGTCATTTCGAATGACTGGTCCTCAGTGTTGTGAGAACGATGACTGGTTAAAATTTTTGGTGGTTTCTTGTTCAGTCCATAGGCCTACATCATGTGGCAAACCGGTGAGCATGTGGCTCTATTAGTATAGGAGATACCTGAAAACATATCACACTTTTCATCATAGTGCTTTTACCAATGCATAAAATGCATGGAGAAGTCATTTCGAATGACTGGTCCTCAGTGTTGTGAGAACGATGACTGGTTAAAATTTTTGGTGGTTTCTTGTTCAGTCCATAGGCCTACATCATGTGGCAAACCGGTGAGCATGTGGCTCTATTAGTATAGGAGATACCTGAAAACATATCACACTTTTCATCATAGTGCTTTTACCAATGCATAAAATGCATGGAGAAGTCATTTCGAATGACTGGTCCTCAGTGTTGTGAGAACGATGACTGGTTAAAATTTTTGGTGGTTTCTTGTTCAGTCCATAGGCCTACATCATGTGGCAAACCGGTGAGCATGTGGCTCTATTAGTATAGGAGATACCTGAAAACATATCACACTTTTCATCATAGTGCTTTTACCAATGCATAAAATGCATGGAGAAGTCATTTCGAATGACTGGTCCTCAGTGTTGTGAGAACGATGACTGGTTAAAATTTTTGGTGGTTTCTTGTTCAGTCCATAGGCCTACATCATGTGGCAAACCGGTGAGCATGTGGCTCTATTAGTATAGGAGATACCTGAAAACATATCACACTTTTCATCATAGTGCTTTTACCAATGCATAAAATGCATGGAGAAGTCATTTCGAATGACTGGTCCTCAGTGTTGTGAGAACGATGACTGGTTAAAATTTTTGGTGGTTTCTTGTTCAGTCCATAGGCCTACATCATGTGGCAAACCGGTGAGCATGTGGCTCTATTAGTATAGGAGATACCTGAAAACATATCACACTTTTCATCATAGTGCTTTTACCAATGCATAAAATGCATGGAGAAGTCATTTCGAATGACTGGTCCTCAGTGTTGTGAGAACGATGACTGGTTAAAATTTTTGGTGGTTTCTTGTTCAGTCCATAGGCCTACATCATGTGGCAAACCGGTGAGCATGTGGCTCTATTAGTATAGGAGATACCTGAAAACATATCACACTTTTCATCATAGTGCTTTTACCAATGCATAAAATGCATGGAGAAGTCATTTCGAATGACTGGTCCTCAGTGTTGTGAGAACGATGACTGGTTAAAATTTTTGGTGGTTTCTTGTTCAGTCCATAGGCCTACATCATGTGGCAAACCGGTGAGCATGTGGCTCTATTAGTATAGGAGATACCTGAAAACATATCACACTTTTCATCATAGTGCTTTTACCAATGCATAAAATGCATGGAGAAGTCATTTCGAATGACTGGTCCTCAGTGTTGTGAGAACGATGACTGGTTAAAATTTTTGGTGGTTTCTTGTTCAGTCCATAGGCCTACATCATGTGGCAAACCGGTGAGCATGTGGCTCTATTAGTATAGGAGATACCTGAAAACATATCACACTTTTCATCATAGTGCTTTTACCAATGCATAAAATGCATGGAGAAGTCATTTCGAATGACTGGTCCTCAGTGTTGTGAGAACGATGACTGGTTAAAATTTTTGGTGGTTTCTTGTTCAGTCCATAGGCCTACATCATGTGGCAAACCGGTGAGCATGTGGCTCTATTAGTATAGGAGATACCTGAAAACATCATCACATTTTCATCATAGTGCTTTTACCAATGCATAAAATGCATGGAGAAGTCATTTCGAATGACTGGTCCTCAGTGTTGTGAGAACGATGACTGGTTAAAATTTTTGGTGGTTTCTTGTTCAGTCCATAGGCCTACATCATGTGGCAAACCGGTGAGCATGTGGCTCTATTAGTATAGGAGATACCTGAAAACATATCACACTTTTCATCATAGTGCTTTTACCAATGCATAAAATGCATGGAGAAGTCATTTCGAATGACTGGTCCTCAGTGTTGTGAGAACGATGACTGGTTAAAATTTTTGGTGGTTTCTTGTTCAGTCCATAGGCCTACATCATGTGGCAAACCGGTGAGCATGTGGCTCTATTAGTATAGGAGATACCTGAAAACATATCACACTTTTCATCATAGTGCTTTTACCAATGCATAAAATGCATGGAGAAGTCATTTCGAATGACTGGTCCTCAGTGTTGTGAGAACGATGACTGGTTAAAATTTTTGGTGGTTTCTTGTTCAGTCCATAGGCCTACATCATGTGGCAAACCGGTGAGCATGTGGCTCTATTAGTATAGGAGATACCTGAAAACATATCACACTTTTCATCATAGTGCTTTTACCAATGCATAAAATGCATGGAGAAGTCATTTCGAATGACTGGTCCTCAGTGTTGTGAGAACGATGACTGGTTAAAATTTTTGGTGGTTTCTTGTTCAGTCCATAGGCCTACATCATGTGGCAAACCGGTGAGCATGTGGCTCTATTAGTATAGGAGATACCTGAAAACATATCACACTTTTCATCATAGTGCTTTTACCAATGCATAAAATGCATGGAGAAGTCATTTCGAATGACTGGTCCTCAGTGTTGTGAGAACGATGACTGGTTAAAATTTTTGGTGGTTTCTTGTTCAGTCCATAGGCCTACATCATGTGGCAAACCGGTGAGCATGTGGCTCTATTAGTATAGGAGATACCTGAAAACATATCACACTTTTCATCATAGTGCTTTTACCAATGCATAAAATGCATGGAGAAGTCATTTCGAATGACTGGTCCTCAGTGTTGTGAGAACGATGACTGGTTAAAATTTTTGGTGGTTTCTTGTTCAGTCCATAGGCCTACATCATGTGGCAAACCGGTGAGCATGTGGCTCTATTAGTATAGGAGATACCTGAAAACATATCACACTTTTCATCATAGTGCTTTTACCAATGCATAAAATGCATGGAGAAGTCATTTCGAATGACTGGTCCTCAGTGTTGTGAGAACGATGACTGGTTAAAATTTTTGGTGGTTTCTTGTTCAGTCCATAGGCCTACATCATGTGGCAAACCGGTGAGCATGTGGCTCTATTAGTATAGGAGATACCTGAAAACATATCACACTTTTCATCATAGTGCTTTTACCAATGCATAAAATGCATGGAGAAGTCATTTCGAATGACTGGTCCTCAGTGTTGTGAGAACGATGACTGGTTAAAATTTTTGGTGGTTTCTTGTTCAGTCCATAGGCCTACATCATGTGGCAAACCGGTGAGCATGTGGCTCTATTAGTATAGGAGATACCTGAAAACATATCACACTTTTCATCATAGTGCTTTTACCAATGCATAAAATGCATGGAGAAGTCATTTCGAATGACTGGTCCTCAGTGTTGTGAGAACGATGACTGGTTAAAATTTTTGGTGGTTTCTTGTTCAGTCCATAGGCCTACATCATGTGGCAAACCGGTGAGCATGTGGCTCTATTAGTATAGGAGATACCTGAAAACATATCACACTTTTCATCATAGTGCTTTTACCAATGCATAAAATGCATGGAGAAGTCATTTCGAATGACTGGTCCTCAGTGTTGTGAGAACGATGACTGGTTAAAATTTTTGGTGGTTTCTTGTTCAGTCCATAGGCCTACATCATGTGGCAAACCGGTGAGCATGTGGCTCTATTAGTATAGGAGATACCTGAAAACATATCACACTTTTCATCATAGTGCTTTTACCAATGCATAAAATGCATGGAGAAGTCATTTCGAATGACTGGTCCTCAGTGTTGTGAGAACGATGACTGGTTAAAATTTTTGGTGGTTTCTTGTTCAGTCCATAGGCCTACATCATGTGGCAAACCGGTGAGCATGTGGCTCTATTAGTATAGGAGATACCTGAAAACATATCACACTTTTCATCATAGTGCTTTTACCAATGCATAAAATGCATGGAGAAGTCATTTCGAATGACTGGTCCTCAGTGTTGTGAGAACGATGACTGGTTAAAATTTTTGGTGGTTTCTTGTTCAGTCCATAGGCCTACATCATGTGGCAAACCGGTGAGCATGTGGCTCTATTAGTATAGGAGATACCTGAAAACATATCACACTTTTCATCATAGTGCTTTTACCAATGCATAAAATGCATGGAGAAGTCATTTCGAATGACTGGTCCTCAGTGTTGTGAGAACGATGACTGGTTAAAATTTTTGGTGGTTTCTTGTTCAGTCCATAGGCCTACATCATGTGGCAAACCGGTGAGCATGTGGCTCTATTAGTATAGGAGATACCTGAAAACATATCACACTTTTCATCATAGTGCTTTTACCAATGCATAAAATGCATGGAGAAGTCATTTCGAATGACTGGTCCTCAGTGTTGTGAGAACGATGACTGGTTAAAATTTTTGGTGGTTTCTTGTTCAGTCCATAGGCCTACATCATGTGGCAAACCGGTGAGCATGTGGCTCTATTAGTATAGGAGATACCTGAAAACATATCACACTTTTCATCATAGTGCTTTTACCAATGCATAAAATGCATGGAGAAGTCATTTCGAATGACTGGTCCTCAGTGTTGTGAGAACGATGACTGGTTAAAATTTTTGGTGGTTTCTTGTTCAGTCCATAGGCCTACATCATGTGGCAAACCGGTGAGCATGTGGCTCTATTAGTATAGGAGATACCTGAAAACATATCACACTTTTCATCATAGTGCTTTTACCAATGCATAAAATGCATGGAGAAGTCATTTCGAATGACTGGTCCTCAGTGTTGTGAGAACGATGACTGGTTAAAATTTTTGGTGGTTTCTTGTTCAGTCCATAGGCCTACATCATGTGGCAAACCGGTGAGCATGTGGCTCTATTAGTATAGGAGATACCTGAAAACATATCACACTTTTCATCATAGTGCTTTTACCAATGCATAAAATGCATGGAGAAGTCATTTCGAATGACTGGTCCTCAGTGTTGTGAGAACGATGACTGGTTAAAATTTTTGGTGGTTTCTTGTTCAGTCCATAGGCCTACATCATGTGGCAAACCGGTGAGCATGTGGCTCTATTAGTATAGGAGATACCTGAAAACATATCACACTTTTCATCATAGTGCTTTTACCAATGCATAAAATGCATGGAGAAGTCATTTCGAATGACTGGTCCTCAGTGTTGTGAGAACGATGACTGGTTAAAATTTTTGGTGGTTTCTTGTTCAGTCCATAGGCCTACATCATGTGGCAAACCGGTGAGCATGTGGCTCTATTAGTATAGGAGATACCTGAAAACATATCACACTTTTCATCATAGTGCTTTTACCAATGCATAAAATGCATGGAGAAGTCATTTCGAATGACTGGTCCTCAGTGTTGTGAGAACGATGACTGGTTAAAATTTTTGGTGGTTTCTTGTTCAGTCCATAGGCCTACATCATGTGGCAAACCGGTGAGCATGTGGCTCTATTAGTATAGGAGATACCTGAAAACATATCACACTTTTCATCATAGTGCTTTTACCAATGCATAAAATGCATGGAGAAGTCATTTCGAATGACTGGTCCTCAGTGTTGTGAGAACGATGACTGGTTAAAATTTTTGGTGGTTTCTTGTTCAGTCCATAGGCCTACATCATGTGGCAAACCGGTGAGCATGTGGCTCTATTAGTATAGGAGATACCTGAAAACATATCACACTTTTCATCATAGTGCTTTTACCAATGCATAAAATGCATGGAGAAGTCATTTCGAATGACTGGTCCTCAGTGTTGTGAGAACGATGACTGGTTAAAATTTTTGGTGGTTTCTTGTTCAGTCCATAGGCCTACATCATGTGGCAAACCGGTGAGCATGTGGCTCTATTAGTATAGGAGATACCTGAAAACATATCACACTTTTCATCATAGTGCTTTTACCAATGCATAAAATGCATGGAGAAGTCATTTCGAATGACTGGTCCTCAGTGTTGTGAGAACGATGACTGGTTAAAATTTTTGGTGGTTTCTTGTTCAGTCCATAGGCCTACATCATGTGGCAAACCGGTGAGCATGTGGCTCTATTAGTATAGGAGATACCTGAAAACATATCACACTTTTCATCATAGTGCTTTTACCAATGCATAAAATGCATGGAGAAGTCATTTCGAATGACTGGTCCTCAGTGTTGTGAGAACGATGACTGGTTAAAATTTTTGGTGGTTTCTTGTTCAGTCCATAGGCCTACATCATGTGGCAAACCGGTGAGCATGTGGCTCTATTAGTATAGGAGATACCTGAAAACATATCACACTTTTCATCATAGTGCTTTTACCAATGCATAAAATGCATGGAGAAGTCATTTCGAATGACTGGTCCTCAGTGTTGTGAGAACGATGACTGGTTAAAATTTTTGGTGGTTTCTTGTTCAGTCCATAGGCCTACATCATGTGGCAAACCGGTGAGCATGTGGCTCTATTAGTATAGGAGATACCTGAAAACATATCACACTTTTCATCATAGTGCTTTTACCAATGCATAAAATGCATGGAGAAGTCATTTCGAATGACTGGTCCTCAGTGTTGTGAGAACGATGACTGGTTAAAATTTTTGGTGGTTTCTTGTTCAGTCCATAGGCCTACATCATGTGGCAAACCGGTGAGCATGTGGCTCTATTAGTATAGGAGATACCTGAAAACATATCACACTTTTCATCATAGTGCTTTTACCAATGCATAAAATGCATGGAGAAGTCATTTCGAATGACTGGTCCTCAGTGTTGTGAGAACGATGACTGGTTAAAATTTTTGGTGGTTTCTTGTTCAGTCCATAGGCCTACATCATGTGGCAAACCGGTGAGCATGTGGCTCTATTAGTATAGGAGATACCTGAAAACATATCACACTTTTCATCATAGTGCTTTTACCAATGCATAAAATGCATGGAGAAGTCATTTCGAATGACTGGTCCTCAGTGTTGTGAGAACGATGACTGGTTAAAATTTTTGGTGGTTTCTTGTTCAGTCCATAGGCCTACATCATGTGGCAAACCGGTGAGCATGTGGCTCTATTAGTATAGGAGATACCTGAAAACATATCACACTTTTCATCATAGTGCTTTTACCAATGCATAAAATGCATGGAGAAGTCATTTCGAATGACTGGTCCTCAGTGTTGTGAGAACGATGACTGGTTAAAATTTTTGGTGGTTTCTTGTTCAGTCCATAGGCCTACATCATGTGGCAAACCGGTGAGCATGTGGCTCTATTAGTATAGGAGATACCTGAAAACATATCACACTTTTCATCATAGTGCTTTTACCAATGCATAAAATGCATGGAGAAGTCATTTCGAATGACTGGTCCTCAGTGTTGTGAGAACGATGACTGGTTAAAATTTTTGGTGGTTTCTTGTTCAGTCCATAGGCCTACATCATGTGGCAAACCGGTGAGCATGTGGCTCTATTAGTATAGGAGATACCTGAAAACATATCACACTTTTCATCATAGTGCTTTTACCAATGCATAAAATGCATGGAGAAGTCATTTCGAATGACTGGTCCTCAGTGTTGTGAGAACGATGACTGGTTAAAATTTTTGGTGGTTTCTTGTTCAGTCCATAGGCCTACATCATGTGGCAAACCGGTGAGCATGTGGCTCTATTAGTATAGGAGATACCTGAAAACATATCACACTTTTCATCATAGTGCTTTTACCAATGCATAAAATGCATGGAGAAGTCATTTCGAATGACTGGTCCTCAGTGTTGTGAGAACGATGACTGGTTAAAATTTTTGGTGGTTTCTTGTTCAGTCCATAGGCCTACATCATGTGGCAAACCGGTGAGCATGTGGCTCTATTAGTATAGGAGATACCTGAAAACATATCACACTTTTCATCATAGTGCTTTTACCAATGCATAAAATGCATGGAGAAGTCATTTCGAATGACTGGTCCTCAGTGTTGTGAGAACGATGACTGGTTAAAATTTTTGGTGGTTTCTTGTTCAGTCCATAGGCCTACATCATGTGGCAAACCGGTGAGCATGTGGCTCTATTAGTATAGGAGATACCTGAAAACATATCACACTTTTCATCATAGTGCTTTTACCAATGCATAAAATGCATGGAGAAGTCATTTCGAATGACTGGTCCTCAGTGTTGTGAGAACGATGACTGGTTAAAATTTTTGGTGGTTTCTTGTTCAGTCCATAGGCCTACATCATGTGGCAAACCGGTGAGCATGTGGCTCTATTAGTATAGGAGATACCTGAAAACATATCACACTTTTCATCATAGTGCTTTTACCAATGCATAAAATGCATGGAGAAGTCATTTCGAATGACTGGTCCTCAGTGTTGTGAGAACGATGACTGGTTAAAATTTTTGGTGGTTTCTTGTTCAGTCCATAGGCCTACATCATGTGGCAAACCGGTGAGCATGTGGCTCTATTAGTATAGGAGATACCTGAAAACATATCACACTTTTCATCATAGTGCTTTTACCAATGCATAAAATGCATGGAGAAGTCATTTCGAATGACTGGTCCTCAGTGTTGTGAGAACGATGACTGGTTAAAATTTTTGGTGGTTTCTTGTTCAGTCCATAGGCCTACATCATGTGGCAAACCGGTGAGCATGTGGCTCTATTAGTATAGGAGATACCTGAAAACATATCACACTTTTCATCATAGTGCTTTTACCAATGCATAAAATGCATGGAGAAGTCATTTCGAATGACTGGTCCTCAGTGTTGTGAGAACGATGACTGGTTAAAATTTTTGGTGGTTTCTTGTTCAGTCCATAGGCCTACATCATGTGGCAAACCGGTGAGCATGTGGCTCTATTAGTATAGGAGATACCTGAAAAACATATCACACTTTTCATCATAGTGCTTTTACCAATGCATAAAATGCATGGAGAAGTCATTTCGAATGACTGGTCCTCAGTGTTGTGAGAACGATGACTGGTTAAAATTTTTGGTGGTTTCTTGTTCAGTCCATAGGCCTACATCATGTGGCAAACCGGTGAGCATGTGGCTCTATTAGTATAGGAGATACCTGAAAACATATCACACTTTTCATCATAGTGCTTTTACCAATGCATAAAATGCATGGAGAAGTCATTTCGAATGACTGGTCCTCAGTGTTGTGAGAACGATGACTGGTTAAAATTTTTGGTGGTTTCTTGTTCAGTCCATAGGCCTACATCATGTGGCAAACCGGTGAGCATGTGGCTCTATTAGTATAGGAGATACCTGAAAACATATCACACTTTTCATCATAGTGCTTTTACCAATGCATAAAATGCATGGAGAAGTCATTTCGAATGACTGGTCCTCAGTGTTGTGAGAACGATGACTGGTTAAAATTTTTGGTGGTTTCTTGTTCAGTCCATAGGCCTACATCATGTGGCAAACCGGTGAGCATGTGGCTCTATTAGTATAGGAGATACCTGAAAACATATCACACTTTTCATCATAGTGCTTTTACCAATGCATAAAATGCATGGAGAAGTCATTTCGAATGACTGGTCCTCAGTGTTGTGAGAACGATGACTGGTTAAAATTTTTGGTGGTTTCTTGTTCAGTCCATAGGCCTACATCATGTGGCAAACCGGTGAGCATGTGGCTCTATTAGTATAGGAGATACCTGAAAACATATCACACTTTTCATCATAGTGCTTTTACCAATGCATAAAATGCATGGAGAAGTCATTTCGAATGACTGGTCCTCAGTGTTGTGAGAACGATGACTGGTTAAAATTTTTGGTGGTTTCTTGTTCAGTCCATAGGCCTACATCATGTGGCAAACCGGTGAGCATGTGGCTCTATTAGTATAGGAGATACCTGAAAACATATCACACTTTTCATCATAGTGCTTTTACCAATGCATAAAATGCATGGAGAAGTCATTTCGAATGACTGGTCCTCAGTGTTGTGAGAACGATGACTGGTTAAAATTTTTGGTGGTTTCTTGTTCAGTCCATAGGCCTACATCATGTGGCAAACCGGTGAGCATGTGGCTCTATTAGTATAGGAGATACCTGAAAACATATCACACTTTTCATCATAGTGCTTTTACCAATGCATAAAATGCATGGAGAAGTCATTTCGAATGACTGGTCCTCAGTGTTGTGAGAACGATGACTGGTTAAAATTTTTGGTGGTTTCTTGTTCAGTCCATAGGCCTACATCATGTGGCAAACCGGTGAGCATGTGGCTCTATTAGTATAGGAGATACCTGAAAACATATCACACTTTTCATCATAGTGCTTTTACCAATGCATAAAATGCATGGAGAAGTCATTTCGAATGACTGGTCCTCAGTGTTGTGAGAACGATGACTGGTTAAAATTTTTGGTGGTTTCTTGTTCAGTCCATAGGCCTACATCATGTGGCAAACCGGTGAGCATGTGGCTCTATTAGTATAGGAGATACCTGAAAACATATCACACTTTTCATCATAGTGCTTTTACCAATGCATAAAATGCATGGAGAAGTCATTTCGAATGACTGGTCCTCAGTGTTGTGAGAACGATGACTGGTTAAAATTTTTGGTGGTTTCTTGTTCAGTCCATAGGCCTACATCATGTGGCAAACCGGTGAGCATGTGGCTCTATTAGTATAGGAGATACCTGAAAACATATCACACTTTTCATCATAGTGCTTTTACCAATGCATAAAATGCATGGAGAAGTCATTTCGAATGACTGGTCCTCAGTGTTGTGAGAACGATGACTGGTTAAAATTTTTGGTGGTTTCTTGTTCAGTCCATAGGCCTACATCATGTGGCAAACCGGTGAGCATGTGGCTCTATTAGTATAGGAGATACCTGAAAACATATCACACTTTTCATCATAGTGCTTTTACCAATGCATAAAATGCATGGAGAAGTCATTTCGAATGACTGGTCCTCAGTGTTGTGAGAACGATGACTGGTTAAAATTTTTGGTGGTTTCTTGTTCAGTCCATAGGCCTACATCATGTGGCAAACCGGTGAGCATGTGGCTCTATTAGTATAGGAGATACCTGAAAACATATCACACTTTTCATCATAGTGCTTTTACCAATGCATAAAATGCATGGAGAAGTCATTTCGAATGACTGGTCCTCAGTGTTGTGAGAACGATGACTGGTTAAAATTTTTGGTGGTTTCTTGTTCAGTCCATAGGCCTACATCATGTGGCAAACCGGTGAGCATGTGGCTCTATTAGTATAGGAGATACCTGAAAACATATCACACTTTTCATCATAGTGCTTTTACCAATGCATAAAATGCATGGAGAAGTCATTTCGAATGACTGGTCCTCAGTGTTGTGAGAACGATGACTGGTTAAAATTTTTGGTGGTTTCTTGTTCAGTCCATAGGCCTACATCATGTGGCAAACCGGTGAGCATGTGGCTATATTAGTATAGGAGATACCTGAAAACATATCACTTTTCATCATAGTGCTTTTACCAATGCATAAAATGCATGGAGAAGTCATTTCGAATGACTGGTCCTCAGTGTTGTGAGAGCGATGACTGGTTAAAATTTTTGGTGGTTTCTTGTTCAGTCCATAGGCCTACATCATGTGGCAAACCGGTGAGCATGTGGCTCTATTAGTATAGGAGATACCTGAAAACATCACACTTTTCATCATAGTGCTTTTACCAATGCATAAAATGCATGGAGAAGTCATTTCGAATGACTGGTCCTCAGTGTTGTGAGAACGATGACTGGTTAAAATTTTTGGTGGTTTCTTGTTCAGTCCATAGGCCTACATCATGTGGCAAACCGGTGAGCATATGGCTCTATTAGTATAGGAGATACCTGAAAACATATCACACTTTTCATCATAGTGCTTTTACCAATGCATAAAATGCATGGAGAAGTCATTTCGAATGACTGGTCCTCAGTGTTGTGAGAACGATGACTGGTTAAAATTTTTGGTGGTTTCTTGTTCAGTCCATGGGCCTACATCATGTGGCAAACCGGTGAGCATGTGGCTCTATTAGTATAGGAGATACCTGAAAACATATCACACTTTTCATCATAGTGCTTTTACCAATGCATAAAATGCATGGAGAAGTCATTTCGAATGACTGGTCCTCAGTGTTGTGAGAACGATGACTGGTTAAAATTTTTGGTGGTTTCTTGTTCAGTCCATAGGCCTACATCATGTGGCAAACCGGTGAGCATGTGGCTCTATTAGTATAGGAGATACCTGAAAACATATCACACTTTTCATCATAGTGCTTTTACCAATGCATAAAATGCATGGAGAAGTCATTTCGAATGACTGGTCCTCAGTGTTGTGAGAACGATGACTGGTTAAAATTTTTGGTGGTTTCTTGTTCAGTCCATAGGCCTACATCATGTGGCAAACCGGTGAGCATGTGGCTCTATTAGTATAGGAGATACCTGAAAACATATCACACTTTTCATCATAGTGCTTTTACCAATGCATAAAATGCATGGAGAAGTCATTTCGAATGACTGGTCCTCAGTGTTGTGAGAACGATGACTGGTTAAAATTTTTGGTGGTTTCTTGTTCAGTCCATAGGCCTACATCATGTGGCAAACCGGTGAGCATGTGGCTCTATTAGTATAGGAGATACCTGAAAACATATCACACTTTTCATCATAGTGCTTTTACCAATGCATACAATGCATGGAGAAGTCATTTCGAATGACTGGTCCTCAGTGTTGTGAGAACGATGACTGGTTAAAATTTTTGGTGGTTTCTTGTTCAGTCCATAGGCCTACATCATGTGGCAAACCGGTGAGCATGTGGCTCTATTAGTATAGGAGATACCTGAAAACATATCACACTTTTCATCATAGTGCTTTTACCAATGCATAAAATGCATGGAGAAGTCATTTCGAATGACTGGTCCTCAGTGTTGTGAGAACGATGACTGGTTAAAATTTTTGGTGGTTTCTTGTTCAGTCCATAGGCCTACATCATGTGGCAAACCGGTGAGCATGTGGCTCTATAGTATAGGAGATACCTGAAAACATATCACACTTTTCATCATAGTGCTTTTACCAATGCATAAAATGCATGGAGAAGTCATTTCGAATGACTGGTCCTCAGTGTTGTGAGAACGATGACTGGTTAACATTTTTGGTGGTTTCTTGTTCAGTCCATAGGCCTACATCATGTGGCAAACCGGTGAGCATGTGGCTCTATTAGTATAGGAGATACCTGAAAACATATCACACTTTTCATCATAGTGCTTTTACCAATGCATAAAATGCATGGAGAAGTCATTTCGAATGACTGGTCCTCAGTGTTGTGGGAACGATGACTGGTTAAAATTTTTGGTGGTTTCTTCTTCAGTCCATAGGCCTACATCATGTGGCAAACCGGTGAGCATGTGGCTCTATTAGTATAGGAGATACCTGAAAACATATCACACTTTTCATCATAGTGCTTTTACCAATGCATAAAATGCATGGAGAAGTCATTTCGAATGACTGGTCCTCAGTGTTGTGAGAACGATGACTGGTTAAAATTTTTGGTGGTTTCTTGTTCAGTCCATAGGCCTACATCATGTGGCAAACTGGTGAGCATGTGGCTCTATTAGTATAGGAGATACCTGAAAACATATCACACTTTTCATCATAGTGCTTTTACCAATGCATAAAATGCATGGAGAAGTCATTTCGAATGACTGGTCCTCAGTGTTGTGAGAACGATGACTGGTTAAAATTTTTGGTGGTTTCTTGTTCAGTCCATAGGCCTACATCATGTGGCAAACCGGTGAGCATGTGGCTCTATTAGTATAGGAGATACCTGAAAACATATCACACTTTTCATCATAGTGCTTTTACCAATGCATAAAATGCATGGAGAAGTCATTTCGAATGACTGGTCCTCAGTGTTGTGAGAACGATGACTGGTTAAAATTTTTGGTGGTTTCTTGTTCAGTCCATAGGCCTACATCATGTGGCAAACCGGTGAGCATGTGGCTCTATTAGTATAGGAGATACCTGAAAACATATCACACTTTTCATCATAGTGCTTTTACCAATGGATAAAATGCATGGAGAAGTCATTTCGAATGACTGGTCCTCAGTGTTGTGAGAACGATGACTGGTTAAAATTTTTGGTGATTTCTTGTTCAGTCCATAGGCCTACATCATGTGGCAAACCGGTGAGCATGTGGCTCTATTAGTATAGGAGATACCTGAAAACATATCACACTTTTCATCATAGTGCTTTTACCAATGCATAAAATGCATGGAGAAGTCATTTCGAATGACTGGTCCTCAGTGTTGTGAGAACGATGACTGGTTAAAATTTTTGGTGGTTTCTTGTTCAGTCCATAGGCCTACATCATGTGGCAAACCGGTGAGCATGTGGCTCTATTAGTATAGGAGATACCTGAAAACATATCACACTTTTCATCATAGTGCTTTTACCAATGCATAAAATGCATGGAGAAGCCATTTCGAATGACTGGTCCTCAGTGTTGTGAGAACGATGACTGGTTAAAATTTTTGGTGGTTTCTTGTTCAGTCCATAGGCCTATATCAAGTGGCAAACCGGTGAGCATGTGGCTCTATTAGTATAGGAGATACCTGAAAACATATCACACTTTTCATCATAGTGCTTTTACCAATGCATAAAATGCATGGAGAAGTCATTTCGAATGACTGGTCCTCAGTGTTGTGAGAACGATGAGTGGTTAAAATTTTTGGTGGTTTCTTGTTCAGTCCATAGGCCTACATCATGTGGCAAACCGGTGAGCATGTGGCTCTATTAGTATAGGAGATACCTGAAAACATATCACACTTTTCATCATAGTGCTTTTACCAATGCATAAAATGCATGGAGAAGTCATTTCGAATGACTGGTCCTCAGTGTTGTGAGAACGATGACTGGTTAAAATTTTTGGTGGTTTCTTGTTCAGTCCATAGGCCTACATCATGTGGCAAACCGGTGAGCATGTGGCTCTATTAGTATAGGAGATACCTGAAAACATATCACACTTTTCATCATAGTGCTTTTACCAATGCATAAAATGCATGGAGAAGTCATTTCGAATGACTGGTCCTCAGTGTTGTGAGAACGATGACTGGTTAAAATTTTTGGTGGTTTCTTGTTCAGTCCATAGGCCTACATCATGTGGCAAACCGGTGAGCATGTGGCTCTATTAGTATAGGAGATACCTGAAAACATATCACACTTTTCATCATAGTGCTTTTACCAATGCATAAAATGCATGGAGAAGTCATTTCGAATGACTGGTCCTCAGTGTTGTGGGAACGATGACTGGTTAAAATTTTTGGTGGTTTCTTGTTCAGTCCATAGGCCTACATCATGTGGCAAACCGGTGAGCATGTGGCTCTATTAGTATAGGAGATACCTGAAAACATATCACACTTTTCATCATAGTGCTTTTACCAATGCATAAAATGCATGGAGAAGTCATTTCGAATGACTGGTCCTCAGTGTTGTGAGAACGATGACTGGTTAAAATTTTTGGTGGTTTCTTGTTCAGTCCATAGGCCTACATCATGTGGCAAACCGGTGAGCATGTGGCTCTATTAGTATAGGAGATACCTGAAAACATATCACACTTTTCATCATAGTGCTTTTACCAATGCATAAAATGCATGGAGAAGTCATTTCGAATGACTGGTCCTCAGTGTTGTGAGAACGATGACTGGTTAAAATTTTTGGTGGTTTCTTGTTCAGTCCATAGGCCTACATCATGTGGCAAACCGGTGAGCATGTGGCTCTATTAGTATAGGAGATAACTGAAAACATATCACACTTTTCATCATAGTGCTTTTACCAATGCATAAAATGCATGGAGAAGTCATTTCGAATGACTGGTCCTCAGTGTTGTGAGAACGATGACTGGTTAAAATTTTGGTGGTTTCTTGTTCAGTCCATAGGCCTACATCATGTGGCAAACCGGTGAGCATGTGGCTCTATTAGTATAGGAGATACCTGAAAACATCACACTTTTCATCATAGTGCTTTTACCAATGCATAAAATGCATGGAGAAGTCATTTCGAATGACTGGTCCTCAGTGTTGTGAGAACGATGACTGGTTAAAATTTTTGGTGGTTTCTTGTTCAGTCCATAGGCCTACATCATGTGGCAAACCGGTGAGCATGTGGCTCTATTAGTATAGGAGATACCTGAAAACATATCACACTTTTCATCATAGTGCTTTTACCAATGCATAAAATGCATGGATAAGTCATTTCGAATGACTGGTCCTCAGTGTTGTGAGAACGATGACTGGTTAAAATTTTTGGTGGTTTCTTGTTCAGTCCATGGGCCTACATCATGTGGCAAACCGGTGAGCATGTGGCTCTATTAGTATAGGAGATACCTGAAAACATATCACACTTTTCATCATAGTGCTTTTACCAATGCATAAAATGCATGGAGAAGTCATTTTGAATAACTGGTCCTCAGTGTTGTGAGAACGATGACTGGTTAAAATTTTTGGTGGTTTCTTGTTCAGTCCATAGGCCTACATCATGTGGCAAACCGGTGAGCATGTGGCTCTATTAGTATAGGAGATACCTGAAAACATATCACACTTTTCATCATAGTGCTTTTACCAATGCATAAAATGCATGGAGAAGTCATTTCGAATGACTGGTCCTCAGTGTTGTGAGAACGATGACTGGTTAAAATTTTTGGTGGTTTCTTGTTCAGTCCATAGGCCTACATCATGTGGCAAACCGGTGAGCATGTGGCTCTATTAGTATAGGAGATACCTGAAAACATATCACACTTTTCATCATAGTGCTTTTACCAATGCATAAAATGCATGGAGAAGTCATTTCGAATGACTGGTCCTCAGTGTTGTGAGAACGATGACTGGTTAAAATTTTTGGTGGTTTCTTGTTCAGTCCATAGGCCTACATCATGTGGCAAACCGGTGAGCATGTGGCTCTATTAGTATAGGAGATACCTGAAAACATATCACACTTTTCATCATAGTGCTTTTACCAATGCATAAAATGCATGGAGAAGTCATTTCGAATGACTGGTCCTCAGTGTTGTGAGAACGATGACTGGTTAAAATTTTTGGTGGTTTCTTGTTCAGTCCATAGGCCTACATCATGTGGCAAACCGGTGAGCATGTGGCTCTATTAGTATAGGAGATACCTGAAAACATATCACACTTTTCATCATAGTGCTTTTACCAATGCATAAAATGCATGGAGAAGTCATTTCGAATGACTGGTCCTCAGTGTTGTGAGAGCGATGACTGGTTAAAATTTTTGGTGGTTTCTTGTTCAGTCCATAGGCCTACATCATGTGGCAAACCGGTGAGCATGTGGCTCTATTAGTATAGGAGATACCTGAAAACATCACACTTTTCATCATAGTGCTTTTACCAATGCATAAAATGCATGGAGAAGTCATTTCGAATGACTGGTCCTCAGTGTTGTGAGAACGATGACTGGTTAAAATTTTTGGTGGTTTCTTGTTCAGTCCATAGGCCTACATCATGTGGCAAACCGGTGAGCATGTGGCTCTATTAGTATAGGAGATACCTGAAAACATATCACACTTTTCATCATAGTGCTTTTACCAATGCATAAAATGCATGGAGAAGTCATTTCGAATGACTGGTCCTCAGTGTTGTGAGAACGATGACTGGTTAAAATTTTTGGTGGTTTCTTGTTCAGTCCATAGGGCCTACATCATGTGGCAAACCGGTGAGCATGTGGCTCTATTAGTATAGGAGATACCTGAAAACATATCACACTTTTCATCATAGTGCTTTTACCAATGCATAAAATGCATGGAGAAGTCATTTCGAATGACTGGTCCTCAGTGTTGTGAGAACGATGACTGGTTAAAATTTTTGGTGGTTTCTTGTTCAGTCCATAGGCCTACATCATGTGGCAAACCGGTGAGCATGTGGCTCTATTAGTATAGGAGATACCTGAAAACATATCACACTTTTCATCATAGTGCTTTTACCAATGCATAAAATGCATGGAGAAGTCATTTCGAATGACTGGTCCTCAGTGTTGTGAGAACGATGACTGGTTAAAATTTTTGGTGGTTTCTTGTTCAGTCCATAGGCCTACATCATGTGGCAAACCGGTGAGCATGTGGCTCTATTAGTATAGGAGATACCTGAAAACATATCACACTTTTCATCATAGTGCTTTTACCAATGCATACAATGCATGGAGAAGTCATTTCGAATGACTGGTCCTCAGTGTTGTGAGAACGATGACTGGTTAAAATTTTTGGTGGTTTCTTGTTCAGTCCATAGGCCTACATCATGTGGCAAACCGGTGAGCATGTGGCTCTATTAGTATAGGAGATACCTGAAAACATATCACACTTTTCATCATAGTGCTTTTACCAATGCATAAAATGCATGGAGAAGTCATTTCGAATGACTGGTCCTCAGTGTTGTGAGAACGATGACTGGTTAAAATTTTTGGTGGTTTCTTGTTCAGTCCATAGGCCTACATCATGTGGCAAACCGGTGAGCATGTGGCTCTATTAGTATAGGAGATACCTGAAAACATATCACACTTTTCATCATAGTGCTTTTACCAATGCATAAAATGCATGGAGAAGTCATTTCGAATGACTGGTCCTCAGTGTTGTGAGAACGATGACTGGTTAAAATTTTTGGTGGTTTCTTGTTCAGTCCATAGGCCTACATCATGTGGCAAACTGGTGAGCATGTGGCTCTATTAGTATAGGAGATACCTGAAAACATATCACACTTTTCATCATAGTGCTTTTACCAATGCATAAAATGCATGGAGAAGTCATTTCGAATGACTGGTCCTCAGTGTTGTGAGAACGATGACTGGTTAAAATTTTTGGTGGTTTCTTGTTCAGTCCATAGGCCTACATCATGTGGCAAACCGGTGAGCATGTGGCTCTATTAGTATAGGAGATACCTGAAAACATATCACACTTTTCATCATAGTGCTTTTACCAATGCATAAAATGCATGGAGAAGTCATTTCGAATGACTGGTCCTCAGTGTTGTGAGAACGATGACTGGTTAAAATTTTTGGTGGTTTCTTGTTCAGTCCATAGGCCTACATCATGTGGCAAACCGGTGAGCATGTGGCTCTATTAGTATAGGAGATACCTGAAAACATATCACACTTTTCATCATAGTGCTTTTACCAATGCATAAAATGCATGGAGAAGTCATTTCGAATGACTGGTCCTCAGTGTTGTGAGAACGATGACTGGTTAAAATTTTTGGTGGTTTCTTGTTCAGTCCATAGGCCTACATCATGTGGCAAACCGGTGAGCATGTGGCTCTATTAGTATAGGAGATACCTGAAAACATATCACACTTTTCATCATAGTGCTTTTACCAATGCATAAAATGCATGGAGAAGTCATTTCGAATGACTGGTCCTCAGTGTTGTGAGAACGATGACTGGTTAAAATTTTTGGTGGTTTCTTGTTCAGTCCATAGGCCTACATCATGTGGCAAACCGGTGAGCATGTGGCTCTATTAGTATAGGAGATACCTGAAAACATATCACACTTTTCATCATAGTGCTTTTACCAATGCATAAAATGCATGGAGAAGTCATTTCGAATGACTGGTCCTCAGTGTTGTGGGAACGATGACTGGTTAAAATTTTTGGTGGTTTCTTCTTCAGTCCATAGGCCTACATCATGTGGCAAACCGGTGAGCATGTGGCTCTATTAGTATAGGAGATACCTGAAAACATATCACACTTTTCATCATAGTGCTTTTACCAATGCATAAAATGCATGGAGAAGTCATTTCGAATGACTGGTCCTCAGTGTTGTGAGAACGATGACTGGTTAAAATTTTTGGTGGTTTCTTGTTCAGTCCATAGGCCTACATCATGTGGCAAACTGGTGAGCATGTGGCTCTATTAGTATAGGAGATACCTGAAAACATATCACACTTTTCATCATAGTGCTTTTACCAATGCATAAAATGCATGGAGAAGTCATTTCGAATGACTGGTCCTCAGTGTTGTGAGAACGATGACTGGTTAAAATTTTTGGTGGTTTCTTGTTCAGTCCATAGGCCTACATCATGTGGCAAACCGGTGAGCATGTGGCTCTATTAGTATAGGAGATACCTGAAAACATATCACAGTTTTCATCATAGTGCTTTTACCAATGCATAAAATGCATGGAGAAGTCATTTCGAATGACTGGTCCTCAGTGTTGTGAGAACGATGACTGGTTAAAATTTTTGGTGGTTTCTTGTTCAGTCCATAGGCCTACATCATGTGGCAAACCGGTGAGCATGTGGCTCTATTAGTATAGGAGATACCTGAAAACATATCACACTTTTCATCATAGTGCTTTTACCAATGGATAAAATGCATGGAGAAGTCATTTCGAATGACTGGTCCTCAGTGTTGTGAGAACGATGACTGGTTAAAATTTTTGGTGATTTCTTGTTCAGTCCATAGGCCTACATCATGTGGCAAACCGGTGAGCATGTGGCTCTATTAGTATAGGAGATACCTGAAAACATATCACACTTTTCATCATAGTGCTTTTACCAATGCATAAAATGCATGGAGAAGTCATTTCGAATGACTGGTCCTCAGTGTTGTGAGAACGATGACTGGTTAAAATTTTTGGTGGTTTCTTGTTCAGTCCATAGGCCTACATCATGTGGCAAACCGGTGAGCATGTGGCTCTATTAGTATAGGAGATACCTGAAAACATATCACACTTTTCATCATAGTGCTTTTACCAATGCATAAAATGCATGGAGAAGCCATTTCGAATGACTGGTCCTCAGTGTTGTGAGAACGATGACTGGTTAAAATTTTTGGTGGTTTCTTGTTCAGTCCATAGGCCTATATCAAGTGGCAAACCGGTGAGCATGTGGCTCTATTAGTATAGGAGATACCTGAAAACATATCACACTTTTCATCATAGTGCTTTTACCAATGCATAAAATGCATGGAGAAGTCATTTCGAATGACTGGTCCTCAGTGTTGTGAGAACGATGAGTGGTTAAAATTTTTGGTGGTTTCTTGTTCAGTCCATAGGCCTACATCATGTGGCAAACCGGTGAGCATGTGGCTCTATTAGTATAGGAGATACCTGAAAACATATCACACTTTTCATCATAGTGCTTTTACCAATGCATAAAATGCATGGAGAAGTCATTTCGAATGACTGGTCCTCAGTGTTGTGAGAAAGATGACTGGTTAAAATTTTTGGTGGTTTCTTGTTCAGTCCATAGGCCTACATCATGTGGCAAACCGGTGAGCATGTGGCTCTATTAGTATAGGAGATACCTGAAAACATATCACACTTTTCATCATAGTGCTTTTACCAATGCATAAAATGCATGGAGAAGTCATTTCGAATGACTGGTCCTCAGTGTTGTGAGAACGATGACTGGTTAAAATTTTTGGTGGTTTCTTGTTCAGTCCATAGGCCTACATCATGTGGCAAACCGGTGAGCATGTGGCTCTATTAGTATAGGAGATACCTGAAAACATATCACACTTTTCATCATAGTGCTTTTACCAATGCATAAAATGCATGGAGAAGTCATTTCGAATGACTGGTCCTCAGTGTTGTGAGAACGATGACTGGTTAAAATTTTTGGTGGTTTCTTGTTCAGTCCATAGGCCTACATCATGTGGCAAACCGGTGAGCATGTGGCTCTATTAGTATAGGAGATACCTGAAAACATATCACACTTTTCATCATAGTGCTTTTACCAATGCATAAAATGCATGGAGAAGTCATTTCGAATGACTGGTCCTCAGTGTTGTGGGAACGATGATTGGTTAAAATTTTTGGTGGTTTCTTGTTCAGTCCATAGGCCTACATCATGTGGCAAACCGGTGAGCATGTGGCTCTATTAGTATAGGAGATACCTGAAAACATATCACACTTTTCATCATAGTGCTTTTACCAATGCATAAAATGCATGGAGAAGTCATTTCGAATGACTGGTCCTCAGTGTTGTGAGAACGATGACTGGTTAAAATTTTTGGTGGTTTCTTGTTCAGTCCATAGGCCTACATCATGTGGCAAACCGGTGAGCATGTGGCTCTATTAGTATAGGAGATACCTGAAAACATATCACACTTTTCATCATAGTGCTTTTACCAATGCATAAAATGCATGGAGAAGTCATTTCGAATGACTGGTCCTCAGTGTTGTGAGAACGATGACTGGTTAAAATTTTTGGTGGTTTCTTGTTCAGTCCATAGGCCTACATCATGTGGCAAACCGGTGAGCATGTGGCTCTATTAGTATAGGAGATAACTGAAAACATATCACACTTTTCATCATAGTGCTTTTACCAATGCATAAAATGCATGGAGAAGTCATTTCGAATGACTGGTCCTCAGTGTTGTGAGAACGATGACTGGTTAAAATTTTTGGTGGTTTCTTGTTCAGTCCATAGGCCTACATCATGTGGCAAACCGGTGAGCATGTGGCTCTATTAGTATAGGAGATACCTGAAAACATCACACTTTTCATCATAGTGCTTTTACCAATGCATAAAATGCATGGAGAAGTCATTTCGAATGACTGGTCCTCAGTGTTGTGAGAACGATGACTGGTTAAAATTTTTGGTGGTTTCTTGTTCAGTCCATAGGCCTACATCATGTGGCAAACCGGTGAGCATGTGGCTCTATTAGTATAGGAGATACCTGAAAACATATCACACTTTTCATCATAGTGCTTTTACCAATGCATAAAATGCATGGATAAGTCATTTCGAATGACTGGTCCTCAGTGTTGTGAGAACGATGACTGGTTAAAATTTTTGGTGGTTTCTTGTTCAGTCCATGGGCCTACATCATGTGGCAAACCGGTGAGCATGTGGCTCTATTAGTATAGGAGATACCTGAAAACATATCACACTTTTCATCATAGTGCTTTTACCAATGCATAAAATGCATGGAGAAGTCATTTCGAATAACTGGTCCTCAGTGTTGTGAGAACGATGACTGGTTAAAATTTTTGGTGGTTTCTTGTTCAGTCCATAGGCCTACATCATGTGGCAAACCGGTGAGCATGTGGCTCTATTAGTATAGGAGATACCTGAAAACATATCACACTTTTCATCATAGTGCTTTTACCAATGCATAAAATGCATGGAGAAGTCATTTCGAATGACTGGTCCTCAGTGTTGTGAGAACGATGACTGGTTAAAATTTTTGGTGGTTTCTTGTTCAGTCCATAGGCCTACATCATGTGGCAAACCGGTGAGCATGTGGCTCTATTAGTATAGGAGATACCTGAAAACATATCACACTTTTCATCATAGTGCTTTTACCAATGCATAAAATGCATGGAGAAGTCATTTCGAATGACTGGTCCTCAGTGTTGTGAGAACGATGACTGGTTAAAATTTTTGGTGGTTTCTTGTTCAGTCCATAGGCCTACATCATGTGGCAAACCGGTGAGCATGTGGCTCTATTAGTATAGGAGATACCTGAAAACATATCACACTTTTCATCATAGTGCTTTTACCAATGCATAAAATGCATGGAGAAGTCATTTCGAATGACTGGTCCTCAGTGTTGTGAGAACGATGACTGGTTAAAATTTTTGGTGGTTTCTTGTTCAGTCCATAGGCCTACATCATGTGGCAAACCGGTGAGCATGTGGCTATATTAGTATAGGAGATACCTGAAAACATATCACACTTTTCATCATAGTGCTTTTACCAATGCATAAAATGCATGGAGAAGTCATTTCGAATGACTGGTCCTCAGTGTTGTGAGAGCGATGACTGGTTAAAATTTTTGGTGGTTTCTTGTTCAGTCCATAGGCCTACATCATGTGGCAAACCGGTGAGCATGTGGCTCTATTAGTATAGGAGATACCTGAAAACATCACACTTTTCATCATAGTGCTTTTACCAATGCATAAAATGCATGGAGAAGTCATTTCGAATGACTGGTCCTCAGTGTTGTGAGAACGATGACTGGTTAAAATTTTTGGTGGTTTCTTGTTCAGTCCATAGGCCTACATCATGTGGCAAACCGGTGAGCATATGGCTCTATTAGTATAGGAGATACCTGAAAACATATCACACTTTTCATCATAGTGCTTTTACCAATGCATAAAATGCATGGAGAAGTCATTTCGAATGACTGGTCCTCAGTGTTGTGAGAACGATGACTGGTTAAAATTTTTGGTGGTTTCTTGTTCAGTCCATGGGCCTACATCATGTGGCAAACCGGTGAGCATGTGGCTCTATTAGTATAGGAGATACCTGAAAACATATCACACTTTTCATCATAGTGCTTTTACCAATGCATAAAATGCATGGAGAAGTCATTTCGAATGACTGGTCCTCAGTGTTGTGAGAACGATGACTGGTTAAAATTTTTGGTGGTTTCTTGTTCAGTCCATAGGCCTACATCATGTGGCAAACCGGTGAGCATGTGGCTCTATTAGTATAGGAGATACCTGAAAACATATCACACTTTTCATCATAGTGCTTTTACCAATGCATAAAATGCATGGAGAAGTCATTTCGAATGACTGGTCCTCAGTGTTGTGAGAACGATGACTGGTTAAAATTTTTGGTGGTTTCTTGTTCAGTCCATAGGCCTACATCATGTGGCAAACCGGTGAGCATGTGGCTCTATTAGTATAGGAGATACCTGAAAACATATCACACTTTTCATCATAGTGCTTTTACCAATGCATAAAATGCATGGAGAAGTCATTTCGAATGACTGGTCCTCAGTGTTGTGAGAACGATGACTGGTTAAAATTTTTGGTGGTTTCTTGTTCAGTCCATAGGCCTACATCATGTGGCAAACCGGTGAGCATGTGGCTCTATTAGTATAGGAGATACCTGAAAACATATCACACTTTTCATCATAGTGCTTTTACCAATGCATACAATGCATGGAGAAGTCATTTCGAATGACTGGTCCTCAGTGTTGTGAGAACGATGACTGGTTAAAATTTTTGGTGGTTTCTTGTTCAGTCCATAGGCCTACATCATGTGGCAAACCGGTGAGCATGTGGCTCTATTAGTATAGGAGATACCTGAAAACATATCACACTTTTCATCATAGTGCTTTTACCAATGCATAAAATGCATGGAGAAGTCATTTCGAATGACTGGTCCTCAGTGTTGTGAGAACGATGACTGGTTAAAATTTTTGGTGGTTTCTTGTTCAGTCCATAGGCCTACATCATGTGGCAAACCGGTGAGCATGTGGCTCTATTAGTATAGGAGATACCTGAAAACATATCACACTTTTCATCATAGTGCTTTTACCAATGCATAAAATGCATGGAGAAGTCATTTCGAATGACTGGTCCTCAGTGTTGTGAGAACGATGACTGGTTAAAATTTTTGGTGGTTTCTTGTTCAGTCCATAGGCCTACATCATGTGGCAAACTGGTGAGCATGTGGCTCTATTAGTATAGGAGATACCTGAAAACATATCACACTTTTCATCATAGTGCTTTTACCAATGCATAAAATGCATGGAGAAGCCATTTCGAATGACTGGTCCTCAGTGTTGTGAGAACGATGACTGGTTAAAATTTTTGGTGGTTTCTTGTTCAGTCCATAGGCCTATATCATGTGGCAAACCGGTGAGCATGTGGCTCTATTAGTATAGGAGATACCTGAAAACATATCACACTTTTCATCATAGTGCTTTTACCAATGCATAAAATGCATGGAGAAGTCATTTCGAATGACTGGTCCTCAGTGTTGTGAGAACGATGACTGGTTAAAATTTTTGGTGGTTTCTTGTTCAGTCCATAGGCCTACATCATGTGGCAAACCGGTGAGCATGTGGCTCTATTAGTATAGGAGATACCTGAAAACATATCACACATTTCATCATAGTGCTTTTACCAATGCATAAAATGCATGGAGAAGTCATTTCGAATGACTGGTCCTCAGTGTTGTGAGAACGATGACTGGTTAAAATTTTTGGTGGTTTCTTGTTCAGTCCATAGGCCTACATCATGTGGCAAACCGGTGAGCATGTGGCTCTATTAGTATAGGAGATACCTGAAAACATATCACACTTTTCATCATAGTGCTTTTACCAATGCATAAAATGCATGGAGAAGTCATTTCGAATGACTGGTCCTCAGTGTTGTGAGAACGATGACTGGTTAAAATTTTTGGTGGTTTCTTGTTCAGTCCATGGGCCTACATCATGTGGCAAACCGGTGAGCATGTGGCTCTATTAGTATAGGAGATACCTGAAAACATATCACACTTTTCATCATAGTGCTTTTACCAATGCATAAAATGCATGGAGAAGTCATTTCGAATAACTGGTCCTCAGTGTTGTGAGAACGATGACTGGTTAAAATTTTTGGTGGTTTCTTGTTCAGTCCATAGGCCTACATCATGTGGCAAACCGGTGAGCATGTGGCTCTATTAGTATAGGAGATACCTGAAAACATATCACACTTTTCATCATAGTGCTTTTACCAATGCATAAAATGCATGGAGAAGTCATTTCGAATGACTGGTCCTCAGTGTTGTGAGAACGATGACTGGTTAAAATTTTTGGTGGTTTCTTGTTCAGTCCATAGGCCTACATCATGTGGCAAACCGGTGAGCATGTGGCTCTATTAGTATAGGAGATACCTGAAAACATATCACACTTTTCATCATAGTGCTTTTACCAATGCATAAAATGCATGGAGAAGTCATTTCGAATGACTGGTCCTCAGTGTTGTGAGAACGATGACTGGTTAAAATTTTTGGTGGTTTCTTGTTCAGTCCATAGGCCTACATCATGTGGCAAACCGGTGAGCATGTGGCTCTATTAGTATAGGAGATACCTGAAAACATATCACACTTTTCATCATAGTGCTTTTACCAATGCATAAAATGCATGGAGAAGTCATTTCGAATGACTGGTCCTCAGTGTTGTGAGAACGATGACTGGTTAAAATTTTTGGTGGTTTCTTGTTCAGTCCATAGGCCTACATCATGTGGCAAACCGGTGAGCATGTGGCTCTATTAGTATAGGAGATACCTGAAAACATATCACACTTTTCATCATAGTGCTTTTACTAATGCATAAAATGCATGGAGAAGTCATTTCGAATGACTGGTCCTCAGTGTTGTGAGAGCGATGACTGGTTAAAATTTTTGGTGGTTTCTTGTTCAGTCCATAGGCCTACATCATGTGGCAAACCGGTGAGCATGTGGCTCTATTAGTATAGGAGATACCTGAAAACATCACACTTTTCATCATAGTGCTTTTACCAATGCATAAAATGCATGGAGAAGTCATTTCGAATGACTGGTCCTCAGTGTTGTGAGAACGATGACTGGTTAAAATTTTTGGTGGTTTCTTGTTCAGTCCATAGGCCTACATCATGTGGCAAACCGGTGAGCATATGGCTCTATTAGTATAGGAGATACCTGAAAACATATCACACTTTTCATCATAGTGCTTTTACCAATGCATAAAATGCATGGAGAAGTCATTTCGAATGACTGGTCCTCAGTGTTGTGAGAACGATGACTGGTTAAAATTTTTGGTGGTTTCTTGTTCAGTCCATGGGCCTACATCATGTGGCAAACCGGTGAGCATGTGGCTCTATTAGTATAGGAGATACCTGAAAACATATCACACTTTTCATCATAGTGCTTTTACCAATGCATAAAATGCATGGAGAAGTCATTTCGAATGACTGGTCCTCAGTGTTGTGAGAACGATGACTGGTTAAAATTTTTGGTGGTTTCTTGTTCAGTTCATAGGCCTACATCATGTGGCAAACCGGTGAGCATGTGGCTCTATTAGTATAGGAGATACCTGAAAACATATCACACTTTTCATCATAGTGCTTTTACCAATGCATAAAATGCATGGAGAAGTCATTTCGAATGACTGGTCCTCAGTGTTGTGAGAACGATGACTGGTTAAAATTTTTGGTGGTTTCTTGTTCAGTCCATAGGCCTACATCATGTGGCAAACCGGTGAGCATGTGGCTCTATTAGTATAGGAGATACCTGAAAACATATCACACTTTTCATCATAGTGCTTTTACCAATGCATAAAATGCATGGAGAAGTCATTTCGAATGAATGGTCCTCAGTGTTGTGAGAACGATGACTGGTTAAAATTTTTGGTGGTTTCTTGTTGAGTCCATAGGCCTACAGCATGTGGCAAACCGGTGAGCATGTGGCTCTATTAGTATAGGAGATACCTGAAAACATATCACACTTTTCATCATAGTGCTTTTACCAATGCATAAAATGCATGGAGAAGTCATTTCGAATGAATGGTCCTCAGTGTTGTGAGAACGATGACTGGTTAAAATTTTTGGTGGTTTCTTGTTCAGTCCATAGGCCTACATCATGTGGCAAACCGGTGAGCATGTGGCTCTATTAGTATAGGAGATACCTGAAAACATATCACACTTTTCATCATAGTGCTTTTACCAATGCATAAAATGCATGGAGAAGTCATTTCGAATGACTGGTCCTCAGTGTTGTGAGAACGATGACTGGTTAAAATTTTTGGTGGTTTCTTGTTCAGTCCATAGGCCTACATCATGTGGCAAACTGGTGAGCATGTGGCTCTATTAGTATAGGAGATACCTGAAAACATATCACACTTTTCATCATAGTGCTTTTACCAATGCATAAAATGCATGGAGAAGCCATTTCGAATGACTGGTCCTCAGTGTTGTGAGAACGATGACTGGTTAAAATTTTTGGTGGTTTCTTGTTCAGTCCATAGGCCTATATCATGTGGCAAACCGGTGAGCATGTGGCTCTATTAGTATAGGAGATACCTGAAAACATATCACACTTTTCATCATAGTGCTTTTACCAATGCATAAAATGCATGGAGAAGTCATTTCGAATGACTGGTCCTCAGTGTTGTGAGAACGATGACTGGTTAAAATTTTTGGTGGTTTCTTGTTCAGTCCATAGGCCTACATCATGTGGCAAACCGGTGAGCATGTGGCTCTATTAGTATAGGAGATACCTGAAAACATATCACACATTTCATCATAGTGCTTTTACCAATGCATAAAATGCATGGAGAAGTCATTTCGAATGACTGGTCCTCAGTGTTGTGAGAACGATGACTGGTTAAAATTTTTGGTGGTTTCTTGTTCAGTCCATAGGCCTACATCATGTGGCAAACCGGTGAGCATGTGGCTCTATTAGTATAGGAGATACCTGAAAACATATCACACTTTTCATCATAGTGCTTTTACCAATGCATAAAATGCATGGAGAAGTCATTTCGAATGACTGGTCCTCAGTGTTGTGAGAACGATGACTGGTTAAAATTTTTGGTGGTTTCTTGTTCAGTCCATGGGCCTACATCATGTGGCAAACCGGTGAGCATGTGGCTCTATTAGTATAGGAGATACCTGAAAACATATCACACTTTTCATCATAGTGCTTTTACCAATGCATAAAATGCATGGAGAAGTCATTTCGAATAACTGGTCCTCAGTGTTGTGAGAACGATGACTGGTTAAAATTTTTGGTGGTTTCTTGTTCAGTCCATAGGCCTACATCATGTGGCAAACCGGTGAGCATGTGGCTCTATTAGTATAGGAGATACCTGAAAACATATCACACTTTTCATCATAGTGCTTTTACCAATGCATAAAATGCATGGAGAAGTCATTTCGAATGACTGGTCCTCAGTGTTGTGAGAACGATGACTGGTTAAAATTTTTGGTGGTTTCTTGTTCAGTCCATAGGCCTACATCATGTGGCAAACCGGTGAGCATGTGGCTCTATTAGTATAGGAGATACCTGAAAACATATCACACTTTTCATCATAGTGCTTTTACCAATGCATAAAATGCATGGAGAGAAGTCATTTCGAATGACTGGTCCTCAGTGTTGTGAGAACGATGACTGGTTAAAATTTTTGGTGGTTTCTTGTTCAGTCCATAGGCCTACATCATGTGGCAAACCGGTGAGCATGTGGCTCTATTAGTATAGGAGATACCTGAAAACATATCACACTTTTCATCATAGTGCTTTTACCAATGCATAAAATGCATGGAGAAGTCATTTCGAATGACTGGTCCTCAGTGTTGTGAGAACGATGACTGGTTAAAATTTTTGGTGGTTTCTTGTTCAGTCCATAGGCCTACATCATGTGGCAAACCGGTGAGCATGTGGCTCTATTAGTATAGGAGATACCTGAAAACATATCACACTTTTCATCATAGTGCTTTTACCAATGCATAAAATGCATGGAGAAGTCATTTCGAATGACTGGTCCTCAGTGTTGTGAGAGCGATGACTGGTTAAAATTTTTGGTGGTTTCTTGTTCAGTCCATAGGCCTACATCATGTGGCAAACCGGTGAGCATGTGGCTCTATTAGTATAGGAGATACCTGAAAACATCACACTTTTCATCATAGTGCTTTTACCAATGCATAAAATGCATGGAGAAGTCATTTCGAATGACTGGTCCTCAGTGTTGTGAGAACGATGACTGGTTAAAATTTTTGGTGGTTTCTTGTTCAGTCCATAGGCCTACATCATGTGGCAAACCGGTGAGCATATGGCTCTATTAGTATAGGAGATACCTGAAAACATATCACACTTTTCATCATAGTGCTTTTACCAATGCATAAAATGCATGGAGAAGTCATTTCGAATGACTGGTCCTCAGTGTTGTGAGAACGATGACTGGTTAAAATTTTTGGTGGTTTCTTGTTCAGTCCATGGGCCTACATCATGTGGCAAACCGGTGAGCATGTGGCTCTATTAGTATAGGAGATACCTGAAAACATATCACACTTTTCATCATAGTGCTTTTACCAATGCATAAATGCATGGAGAAGTCATTTCGAATGACTGGTCCTCAGTGTTGTGAGAACGATGACTGGTTAAAATTTTTGGTGGTTTCTTGTTCAGTTCATAGGCCTACATCATGTGGCAAACCGGTGAGCATGTGGCTCTATTAGTATAGGAGATACCTGAAAACATATCACACTTTTCATCATAGTGCTTTTACCAATGCATAAAATGCATGGAGAAGTCATTTCGAATGACTGGTCCTCAGTGTTGTGAGAACGATGACTGGTTAAAATTTTGGTGGTTTCTTGTTCAGTCCATAGGCCTACATCATGTGGCAAACCGGTGAGCATGTGGCTCTATTAGTATAGGAGATACCTGAAAACATATCACACTTTTCATCATAGTGCTTTTACCAATGCATAAAATGCATGGAGAAGTCATTTCGAATGACTGGTCCTCAGTGTTGTGAGAACGATGACTGGTTAAAATTTTTGGTGGTTTCTTGTTCAGTCCATAGGCCTACATCATGTGGCAAACCGGTGAGCATGTGGCTCTATTAGTATAGGAGATACCTGAAAACATATCACACTTTTCATCATAGTGCTTTTACCAATGCATAAAATGCATGGAGAAGTCATTTCGAATGACTGGTCCTCAGTGTTGTGAGAACGATGACTGGTTAAAATTTTTGGTGGTTTCTTGTTCAGTCCATAGGCCTACATCATGTGGCAAACCGGTGAGCATGTGGCTCTATTAGTATAGGAGATACCTGAAAACATATCACACTTTTCATCATAGTGCTTTTACCAATGCATAAAATGCATGGAGAAGTCATTTCGAATGACTGGTCCTCAGTGTTGTGAGAACGATGACTGGTTAAAATTTTTGGTGGTTTCTTGTTCAGTCCATAGGCCTACATCATGTGGCAAACCGGTGAGCATGTGGCTCTATTAGTATAGGAGATACCTGAAAACATATCACACTTTTCATCATAGTGCTTTTACCAATGCATAAAATGCATGGAGAAGTCATTTCGAATGACTGGTCCTCAGTGTTGTGAGAACGATGACTGGTTAAAATTTTTGGTGGTTTCTTGTTCAGTCCATAGGCCTACATCATGTGGCAAACCGGTGAGCATGTGGCTCTATTAGTATAGGAGATACCTGAAAACATATCACACTTTTCATCATAGTGCTTTTACCAATGCATAAAATGCATGGAGAAGCCATTTCGAATGACTGGTCCTCAGTGTTGTGAGAACGATGACTGGTTAAAATTTTTGGTGGTTTCTTGTTCAGTCCATAGGCCTATATCATGTGGCAAACCGGTGAGCATGTGGCTCTATTAGTATAGGAGATACCTGAAAACATATCACACTTTTCATCATAGTGCTTTTACCAATGCATAAAATGCATGGAGAAGTCATTTCGAATGACTGGTCCTCAGTGTTGTGAGAACGATGACTGGTTAAAATTTTTGTGGTTTCTTGTTCAGTCCATAGGCCTACATCATGTGGCAAACCGGTGAGCATGTGGCTCTATTAGTATAGGAGATACCTGAAAACATATCACACTTTTCATCATAGTGCTTTTACCAATGCATAAAATGCATGGAGAAGTCATTTCGAATGACTGGTCCTCAGTGTTGTGAGAACGATGACTGGTTAAAATTTTTGGTGGTTTCTTGTTCAGTCCATAGGCCTACATCATGTGGCAAACCGGTGAGCATGTGGCTCTATTAGTATAGGAGATACCTGAAAACATATCACACTTTTCATCATAGTGCTTTTACCAATGCATAAAATGCATGGAGAAGTCATTTCGAATGACTGGTCCTCAGTGTTGTGAGAACGATGACTGGTTAAAATTTTTGGTGGTTTCTTGTTCAGTCCATAGGCCTACATCATGTGGCAAACCGGTGAGCATGTGGCTCTATTAGTATAGGAGATACCTGAAAACATATCACACTTTTCATCATAGTGCCTTTTACCAATGCATAAAATGCATGGAGAAGTCATTTCGAATGACTGGTCCTCAGTGTTGTGAGAACGATGACTGGTTAAAATTTTTGGTGGTTTCTTGTTCAGTCCATAGGCCTACATCATGTGGCAAACCGGTGAGCATGTGGCTCTATTAGTATAGGAGATACCTGAAAACATATCACACTTTTCATCATAGTGCTTTTACCAATGCATAAAATGCATGGAGAAGTCATTTCGAATGACTGGTCCTCAGTGTTGTGGGAACGATGACTGGTTAAAATTTTTGGTGGTTTCTTGTTCAGTCCATAGGCCTACATCATGTGGCAAACCGGTGAGCATGTGGCTCTATTAGTATAGGAGATACCTGAAAACATATCACACTTTTCATCATAGTGCTTTTACCAATGCATAAAATGCATGGAGAAGTCATTTCGAATGACTGGTCCTCAGTGTTGTGAGAACGATGACTGGTTAAAATTTTTGGTGGTTTCTTGTTCAGTCCATAGGCCTACATCATGTGGCAAACCGGTGAGCATGTGGCTCTATTAGTATAGGAGATACCTGAAAACATATCACACTTTTCATCATAGTGCTTTTACCAATGCATAAAATGCATGGAGAAGTCATTTCGAATGACTGGTCCTCAGTGTTGTGAGAACGATGACTGGTTAAAATTTTTGGTGGTTTCTTGTTCAGTCCATAGGCCTACATCATGTGGCAAACCGGTGAGCATGTGGCTCTATTAGTATAGGAGATACCTGAAAACATCACACTTTTCATCATAGTGCTTTTACCAATGCATAAAATGCATGGAGAAGTCATTTCGAATGACTGGTCCTCAGTGTTGTGAGAACGATGAATGGTTAAAATTTTTGGTGGTTTCTTGTTCAGTCCATAGGCCTACATCATGTGGCAAACCGGTGAGCATGTGGCTCTATTAGTATAGGAGATACCTGAAAACATATCACACTTTTCATCATAGTGCTTTTACCAATGCATAAAATGCATGGATAAGTCATTTCGAATGACTGGTCCTCAGTGTTGTGAGAACGATGACTGGTTAAAATTTTTGGTGGTTTCTTGTTCAGTCCATGGGCCTACATCATGTGGCAAACCGGTGAGCATGTGGCTCTATTAGTATAGGAGATACCTGAAAACATATCACACTTTTCATCATAGTGCTTTTACCAATGCATAAAATGCATGGAGAAGTCATTTCGAATAACTGGTCCTCAGTGTTGTGAGAACGATGACTGGTTAAAATTTTTGGTGGTTTCTTGTTCAGTCCATAGGCCTACATCATGTGGCAAACCGGTGAGCATGTGGCTCTATTAGTATAGGAGATACCTGAAAACATATCACACTTTTCATCATAGTGCTTTTACCAATGCATAAAATGCATGGAGAAGTCATTTCGAATGACTGGTCCTCAGTGTTGTGAGAACGATGACTGGTTAAAATTTTTGGTGGTTTCTTGTTCAGTCCATAGGCCTACATCATGTGGCAAACCGGTGAGCATGTGGCTCTATTAGTATAGGAGATACCTGAAAACATATCACACTTTTCATCATAGTGCTTTTACCAATGCATAAAATGCATGGAGAAGTCATTTCGAATGACTGGTCCTCAGTGTTGTGAGAACGATGACTGGTTAAAATTTTTGGTGGTTTCTTGTTCAGTCCATAGGCCTACATCATGTGGCAAACCGGTGAGCATGTGGCTCTATTAGTATAGGAGATACCTGAAAACATATCACACTTTCATCATAGTGCTTTTACCAATGCATAAAATGCATGGAGAAGTCATTTCGAATGACTGGTCCTCAGTGTTGTGAGAACGATGACTGGTTAAAATTTTTGGTGGTTTCTTGTTCAGTCCATAGGCCTACATCATGTGGCAAACCGGTGAGCATGTGGCTCTATTAGTATAGGAGATACCTGAAAACATATCACACTTTTCATCATAGTGCTTTTACCAATGCATAAAATGCATGGAGAAGTCATTTCGAATGACTGGTCCTCAGTGTTGTGAGAACGATGACTGGTTAAAATTTTTGGTGGTTTCTTGTTCAGTCCATAGGCCTACATCATGTGGCAAACCGGTGAGCATGTGGCTCTATTAGTATAGGAGATACCTGAAAACATCACACTTTTCATCATAGTGCTTTTACCAATGCATAAAATGCATGGAGAAGTCATTTCGAATGACTGGTCCTCAGTGTTGTGAGAACGATGACTGGTTAAAATTTTTGGTGGTTTCTTGTTCAGTCCATAGGCCTACATCATGTGGCAAACCGGTGAGCATATGGCTCTATTAGTATAGGAGATACCTGAAAACATATCACACTTTTCATCATAGTGCTTTTACCAATGCATAAAATGCATGGAGAAGTCATTTTGAATGACTGGTCCTCAGTGTTGTGAGAACGATGACTGGTTAAAATTTTTGGTGGTTTCTTGTTCAGTCCATGGGCCTACATCATGTGGCAAACCGGTGAGCATGTGGCTCTATTAGTATAGGAGATACCTGAAAACATATCACACTTTTCATCATAGTGCTTTTACCAATGCATAAAATGCATGGAGAAGTCATTTCGAATGACTGGTCCTCAGTGTTGTGAGAACGATGACTGGTTAAAATTTTTGGTGGTTTCTTGTTCAGTCCATAGGCCTACATCATGTGGCAAACCGGTGAGCATGTGGCTCTATTAGTATAGGAGATACCTGAAAACATATCACACTTTTCATCATAGTGCTTTTACCAATGCATAAAATGCATGGAGAAGTCATTTCGAATGACTGGTCCTCAGTGTTGTGAGAACGATGACTGGTTAAAATTTTTGGTGGTTTCTTGTTCAGTCCATAGGCCTACATCATGTGGCAAACCGGTGAGCATGTGGCTCTATTAGTATAGGAGATACCTGAAAACATATCACACTTTTCATCATAGTGCTTTTACCAATGCATAAAATGCATGGAGAAGTCATTTCGAATGACTGGTCCTCAGTGTTGTGAGAACGATGACTGGTTAAAATTTTTGGTGGTTTCATGTTCAGTCCATAGGCCTACATCATGTGGCAAACCGGTGAGCATGTGGCTCTATTAGTATAGGAGATACCTGAAAACATATCACACTTTTCATCATAGTGCTTTTACCAATGCATAAAATGCATGGAGAAGTCATTTCGAATGACTGGTCCTCAGTGTTGTGAGAACGATGACTGGTTAAAATTTTTGGTGGTTTCTTGTTCAGTCCATAGGCCTACATCATGTGGCAAACCGGTGAGCATGTGGCTCTATTAGTATAGGAGATACCTGAAAACATATCACACTTTTCATCATAGTGCTTTTACCAATGCATAAAATGCATGGTGAAGTCATTTCGAATGACTGGTCCTCAGTGTTGTGAGAACGATGACTGGTTAAAATTTTTGGTGGTTTCTTGTTCAGTCCATAGGCCTACATCATGTGGCAAACCGGTGAGCATGTGGCTCTATTAGTATAGGAGATACCTGAAAACATATCACACTTTTCATCATAGTGCTTTTACCAATGCATAAAATGCATGGAGAAGTCATTTCGAATGACTGGTCCTCAGTGTTGTGAGAACGATGACTGGTTAAAATTTTTGGTGGTTTCTTGTTCAGTCCATAGGCCTACATCATGTGGCAAACCGGTGAGCATGTGGCTCTATTAGTATAGGAGATACCTGAAAACATATCACACTTTTCATCATAGTGCTTTTACCAATGCATAAAATGCATGGAGAAGTCATTTCGAATGACTGGTCCTCAGTGTTGTGAGAACGATGACTGGTTAAAATTTTTGGTGGTTTCTTGTTCAGTCCATAGGCCTACATCATGTGGCAAACCGGTGAGCATGTGGCTCTATTAGTATAGGAGATACCTGAAAACATATCACACTTTTCATCATAGTGCTTTTACCAATGCATAAAATGCATGGAGAAGTCATTTCGAATGACTGGTCCTCAGTGTTGTGAGAACGATGACTGGTTAAAATTTTTGGTGGTTTCTTGTTCAGTCCATAGGCCTACATCATGTGGCAAACCGGTGAGCATGTGGCTCTATTAGTATAGGAGATACCTGAAAACATATCACACTTTTCATCATAGTGCTTTTACCAATGCATAAAATGCATGGAGAAGTCATTTCGAATGACTGGTCCTCAGTGTTGTGAGAACGATGACTGGTTGAAATTTTTGGTGGTTTCTTGTTCAGTCCATAGGCCTACATCATGTGGCAAACCGGTGAGCATGTGGCTCTATTAGTATAGGAGATACCTGAAAACATATCACACTTTTCATCATAGTGCTTTTACCAATGCATAAAATGCATGGAGAAGTCATTTCGAATGACTGGTCCTCAGTGTTGTGAGAACGATGACTGTTTAAAATTTTTGGTGGTTTCTTGTTCAGTCCATAGGCCTACATCATGTGGCAAACCGGTGAGCATGTGGCTCTATTAGTATAGGAGATACCTGAAAACATATCACACTTTTCATCATAGTGCTTTTACCAATGCATAAAATGCATGGAGAAGTCATTTCGAATGACTGGTCCTCAGTGTTGTGAGAACGATGACTGGTTAAAATTTTTGGTGGTTTCTTGTTCAGTCCATAGGCCTACATCATGTGGCAAACCGGTGAGCATGTGGCTCTATTAGTATAGGAGATACCTGAAAACATATCACACTTTTCATCATAGTGCTTTTACCAATGCATAAAATGCATGGAGAAGTCATTTCGAATGACTGGTCCTCAGTGTTGTGGGAACGATGACTGGTTAAAATTTTTGGTGGTTTCTTGTTCAGTCCATAGGCCTACATCATGTGGCAAACCGGTGAGCATGTGGCTCTATTAGTATAGGAGATACCTGAAAACATATCACACTTTTCATCATAGTGCTTTTACCAATGCATAAAATGCATGGAGAAGTCATTTCGAATGACTGGTCCTCAGTGTTGTGAGAACGATGACTGGTTAAAATTTTTGGTGGTTTCTTGTTCAGTCCATAGGCCTACATCATGTGGCAAACCGGTGAGCATGTGGCTCTATTAGTATAGGAGATACCTGAAAACATATCACACTTTTCATCATAGTGCTTTTACCAATGCATAAAATGCATGGAGAAGTCATTTCGAATGACTGGTCCTCAGTGTTGTGAGAACGATGACTGGTTAAAATTTTTGGTGGTTTCTTGTTCAGTCCATAGGCCTACATCATGTGGCAAACCGGTGAGCATATGGCTCTATTAGTATAGGAGATACCTGAAAACATATCACACTTTTCATCATAGTGCTTTTACCAATGCATAAAATGCATGGAGAAGTCATTTCGAATGACTGGTCCTCAGTGTTGTGAGAACGATGACTGGTTAAAATTTTTGGTGGTTTCTTGTTCAGTCCATGGGCCTACATCATGTGGCAAACCGGTGAGCATGTGGCTCTATTAGTATAGGAGATACCTGAAAACATATCACACTTTTCATCATAGTGCTTTTACCAATGCATAAAATGCATGGAGAAGTCATTTCGAATGACTGGTCCTCAGTGTTGTGAGAACGATGACTGGTTAAAATTTTTGGTGGTTTCTTGTTCAGTCCATAGGCCTACATCATGTGGCAAACCGGTGAGCATGTGGCTCAATTAGTATAGGAGATACCTGAAAACATATCACACTTTTCATCATAGTGCTTTTACCAATGCATAAAATGCATGGAGAAGTCATTTCGAATGACTGGTCCTCAGTGTTGTGAGAACGATGACTGGTTAAAATTTTTGGTGGTTTCATGTTCAGTCCATAGGCCTACATCATGTGGCAAACCGGTGAGCATGTGGCTCTATTAGTATAGGAGATACCTGAAAACATATCACACTTTTCATCATAGTGCTTTTACCAATGCATAAAATGCATGGAGAAGTCATTTCGAATGACTGGTCCTCAGTGTTGTGAGAACGATGACTGGTTAAAATTTTTGGTGGTTTCTTGTTCAGTCCATAGGCCTACATCATGTGGCAAACCGGTGAGCATGTGGCTCTATTAGTATAGGAGATACCTGAAAACATATCACACTTTTCATCATAGTGCTATTACCAATGCATAAAATGCATGGTGAAGTCATTTCGAATGACTGGTCCTCAGTGTTGTGAGAACGATGACTGGTTAAAATTTTTGGTGGTTTCTTGTTCAGTCCATAGGCCTACATCATGTGGCAAACCGGTGAACATGTGGCTCTATTAGTATAGGAGATACCTGAAAACATATCACACTTTTCATCATAGTGCTTTTACCAATGCATAAAATGCATGGAGAAGTCATTTCGAATGACTGGTCCTCAGTGTTGTGAGAACGATGACTGGTTAAAATTTTTGGTGGTTTCTTGTTCAGTCCATAGGCCTACATCATGTGGCAACCAGGTGAGCATGTGGCTCTATTAGTATAGGAGATACCTGAAAACATATCACACTTTTCATCATAGTGCTTTTACCAATGCATAAAATGCATGGAGAAGTCATTTCGAATGACTGGTCCTCAGTGTTGTGAGAACGATGACTGGTTAAAATTTTTGGTGGTTTCTTGTTCAGTCCATAGGCCTACATCATGTGGCAAACCGGTGAGCATGTGGCTCTATTAGTATAGGAGATACCTGAAAACATATCACACTTTTCATCATAGTGCTTTTACCAATGCATAAAATGCATGGAGAAGTCATTTCGAATGACTGGTCCTCAGTGTTGTGAGAACGATGACTGGTTAAAATTTTTGGTGGTTTCTTGTTCAGTCCATAGGCCTACATCATGTGGCAAACCGGTGAGCATGTGGCTCTATTAGTATAGGAGATACCTGAAAACATATCACACTTTTCATCATAGTGCTTTTACCAATGCATAAAATGCATGGAGAAGTCATTTCGAATGACTGGTCCTCAGTGTTGTGAGAACGATGACTGGTTAAAATTTTTGGTGGTTTCTTGTTCAGTCCATAGGCCTACATCATGTGGCAAACCGGTGAGCATGTGGCTCTATTAGTATAGGAGATACTTGAAAACATCACACTTTTCATCATAGTGCTTTTACCAATGCATAAAATGCATGGAGAAGTCATTTCGAATGACTGGTCCTCAGTGTTGTGAGAACGATGACTGGTTAAAATTTTTGGTTATTTCTTGTTCAGTCCATAGGCCTACATCATGTGGCAAACCGGTGAGCATGTGGCTCTATTAGTATAGGAGATACCTGAAAACATATCACACTTTTCATCATAGTGCTTTTACCAATGCATAAAATGCATGGAGAAGTCATTTCGAATGACTGGTCCTCAGTGTTGTGAGAACGATGACTGGTTAAAATTTTTGGTGGTTTCTTGTTCAGTCCATAGGGCCTACATCATGTGGCAAACCGGTGAGCATGTGGCTCTATTAGTATAGGAGATACCTGAAAACATATCACACTTTTCATCATAGTGCTTTTACCAATGCATAAAATGCATGGAGAAGTCATTTCGAATGACTGGTCCTCAGTGTTGTGAGAACGATGACTGGTTAAAATTTTTGGTGGTTTCTTGTTCAGTCCATAGGCCTACATCATGTGGCAAACCGGTGAGCATGTGGCTCTATTAGTATAGGAGATACCTGAAAACATATCACACTTTTCATCATAGTGCTTTTACCAATGCATAAAATGCATGGAGAAGTCATTTCGAATGACTGGTCCTCAGTGTTGTGAGAACGATGACTGGTTAAAATTTTTGGTGGTTTCTTGTTCAGTCCATAGGCCTACATCATGTGGCAAACCGGTGAGCATGTGGCTCTATTAGTATAGGAGATACCTGAAAACATATCACACTTTTCATCATAGTGCTTTTACCAATGCATAAAATGCATGGAGAAGTCATTTCGAATGACTGGTCCTCAGTGTTGTGAGAACGATGACTGGTTAAAATTTTTGGTGGTTTCTTGTTCAGTCCATAGGCCTACATCATGTGGCAAACCGGTGAGCATGTGGCTCTATTAGTATAGGAGATACCTGAAAACATATCACACTTTTCATCATAGTGCTTTTACCAATGCATAAAATGCATGGAGAAGTCATTTTCGAATGACTGGTCCTCAGTGTTGTGAGAACGATGACTGGTTAAAATTTTTGGTGGTTTCTTGTTCAGTTCCATAGGCCTACATCATGTGGCAAACCGGTGAGCATGTGGCTCTATTAGTATAGGAGATACCTGAAAACATATCACACCTTTTCATCATAGTGCTTTTACCAATGCATAAAATGCATGGAGAAGTCATTTCGAATGACTGGTCCTCAGTGTTGTGAGAACGATGACTGGTTAAAATTTTTGGTGGTTTCTTGTTCAGTCCATAGGCCTACATCATGTGGCAAACCGGTGAGCCATGTGGCTCTATTAGTATAGGAGATACCTGAAAACATATCACACTTTTCATCATAGTGCTTTTACCAATGCATAAAATGCATGGAGAAGTCATTTCGAATGACTGGTCCTCAGTGTTGTGAGAACGATGACTGGTTAAAATTTTTGGTGGTTTCTTGTTCAGTCCATAGGCCTACATCATGTGGCAAACCGGTGAGCATGTGGCTCTATTAGTATAGGAGATACCTGAAAACATATCACACTTTTCATCATAGTGCTTTTACCAATGCATAAAATGCATGGAGAAGTCATTTCGAATGACTGGTCCTCAGTGTTGTGAGAACGATGACTGGTTAAAATTTTTGGTGGTTTCTTGTTCAGTCCATAGGCCTACATCATGTGGCAACCGGTGAGCATGTGGCTCTATTAGTATAGGAGATACCTGAAAACATATCACACTTTTCATCATAGTGCTTTTACCAATGCATAAAATGCATGGAGAAGTCATTTCGAATGACTGGTCCTCAGTGTTGTGAGAACGATGACTGGTTAAAATTTTTGGTGGTTTCTTGTTCAGTCCACAGGCCTACATCATGTGGCAAACCGGTGAGCATGTGGCTCTATTAGTATAGGAGATACCTGAAAATCATATCACACTTTTCATCATAGTGCTTTTACCAATGCATAAAATGCATGGAGAAGTCATTTCGAATGACTGGTCCTCAGTGTTGTGAGAACGATGACTGGTTAAAATTTTTGGTGGTTTCTTGTTCAGTCCATAGGCCTACATCATGTGGCAAACCGGTGAGCATGTGGCTCTATTAGTATAGGAGATACCTGAAAACATATCACACTTTTCATCATAGTGCTTTTACCAATGCATAAAATGCATGGAGAAGTCATTTCGAATGACTGGTCCTCAGTGTTGTGAGAACGATGACTGGTTAAAATTTTTGGTGGTTTCTTGTTCAGTCCATAGGCCTACATCGTTGTGAGAACGATGACTGGTTAAAATTTTTGGTGGTTTCTTGTTCAGTCCATAGGCCTACATCATGTGGCAAACCGGTGAGCATGTGGCTCTATTAGTATAGGAGATACCTGAAAACATATCACACTTTTCATCATAGTGCTTTTACCAATGCATAAAATGCATGGAGAAGTCATTTCGAATGACTGGTCCTCAGTGTTGTGAGAACGATGACTGGTTAAAATTTTTGGTGGTTTCTTGTTCAGTCCATAGGCCTACATCATGTGGCAAACCGGTGAGCATGTGGCTCTATTAGTATAGGAGATACCTGAAAACATATCACACTTTTCATCATAGTGCTTTTACCAATGCATAAAATGCATGGAGAAGTCATTTCGAATGACTGGTCCTCAGTGTTGTGAGAACGATGACTGGTTAAAATTTTTGGTGGTTTCTTGTTCAGTCCATAGGCCTACATCATGTGGCAAACCGGTGAGCATGTGGCTCTATTAGTATAGGAGATACCTGAAAACATATCACACTTTTCATCATAGTGCTTTTACCAATGCATAAAATGCATGGAGAAGTCATTTCGAATGACTGGTCCTCAGTGTTGTGAGAACGATGACTGGTTAAAATTTTTGGTGGTTTCTTGTTCAGTCCATAGGCCTACATCATGTGGCAAACCGGTGAGCATGTGGCTCTATTAGTATAGGAGATACCTGAAAACATATCACACTTTTCATCATAGTGCTTTTACCAATGCATAAAATGCATGGAGAAGTCATTTCGAATGACTGGTCCTCAGTGTTGTGAGAACGATGACTGGTTAAAATTTTTGGTGGTTTCTTGTTCAGTCCATAGGCCTACATCATGTGGCAAACCGGTGAGCATGTGGCTCTATTAGTATAGGAGATACCTGAAAACATATCACACTTTTCATCATAGTGCTTTTACCAATGCATAAAATGCATGGAGAAGTCATTTCGAATGACTGGTCCTCAGTGTTGTGAGAACGATGACTGGTTAAAATTTTTGGTGGTTTCTTGTTCAGTCCATAGGCCTACATCATGTGGCAAACCGGTGAGCATGTGGCTCTATTAGTATAGGAGATACCTGAAAACATATCACACTTTTCATCATAGTGCTTTTACCAATGCATAAAATGCATGGAGAAGTCATTTCGAATGACTGGTCCTCAGTGTTGTGAGAACGATGACTGGTTAAAATTTTTGGTGGTTTCTTGTTCAGTCCATAGGCCTACATCATGTGGCAAACCGGTGAGCATGTGGCTCTATTAGTATAGGAGATACCTGAAAACATATCACACTTTTCATCATAGTGCTTTTACCAATGCATAAAATGCATGGAGAAGTCATTTCGAATGACTGGTCCTCAGTGTTGTGAGAACGATGACTGGTTAAAATTTTTGGTGGTTTCTTGTTCAGTCCATAGGCCTACATCATGTGGCAAACCGGTGAGCATGTGGCTCTATTAGTATAGGAGATACCTGAAAACATATCACACTTTTCATCATAGTGCTTTTACCAATGCATAAAATGCATGGAGAAGTCATTTCGAATGACTGGTCCTCAGTGTTGTGAGAACGATGACTGGTTAAAATTTTTGGTGGTTTCTTGTTCAGTCCATAGGCCTACATCATGTGGCAAACCGGTGAGCATGTGGCTCTATTAGTATAGGAGATACCTGAAAACATATCACACTTTTCATCATAGTGCTTTTACCAATGCATAAAATGCATGGAGAAGTCATTTCGAATGACTGGTCCTCAGTGTTGTGAGAACGATGACTGGTTAAAATTTTTGGTGGTTTCTTGTTCAGTCCATAGGCCTACATCATGTGGCAAACCGGTGAGCATGTGGCTCTATTAGTATAGGAGATACCTGAAAACATATCACACTTTTCATCATAGTGCTTTTACCAATGCATAAAATGCATGGAGAAGTCATTTCGAATGACTGGTCCTCAGTGTTGTGAGAACGATGACTGGTTAAAATTTTTGGTGGTTTCTTGTTCAGTCCATAGGCCTACATCATGTGGCAAACCGGTGAGCATGTGGCTCTATTAGTATAGGAGATACCTGAAAACATATCACACTTTTCATCATAGTGCTTTTACCAATGCATAAAATGCATGGAGAAGTCATTTCGAATGACTGGTCCTCAGTGTTGTGAGAACGATGACTGGTTAAAATTTTTGGTGGTTTCTTGTTCAGTCCATAGGCCTACATCATGTGGCAAACCGGTGAGCATGTGGCTCTATTAGTATAGGAGATACCTGAAAACATATCACACTTTTCATCATAGTGCTTTTACCAATGCATAAAATGCATGGAGAAGTCATTTCGAATGACTGGTCCTCAGTGTTGTGAGAACGATGACTGGTTAAAATTTTTGGTGGTTTCTTGTTCAGTCCATAGGCCTACATCATGTGGCAAACCGGTGAGCATGTGGCTCTATTAGTATAGGAGATACCTGAAAACATATCACACTTTTCATCATAGTGCTTTTACCAATGCATAAAATGCATGGAGAAGTCATTTCGAATGACTGGTCCTCAGTGTTGTGAGAACGATGACTGGTTAAAATTTTTGGTGGTTTCTTGTTCAGTCCATAGGCCTACATCATGTGGCAAACCGGTGAGCATGTGGCTCTATTAGTATAGGAGATACCTGAAAACATATCACACTTTTCATCATAGTGCTTTTACCAATGCATAAAATGCATGGAGAAGTCATTTCGAATGACTGGTCCTCAGTGTTGTGAGAACGATGACTGGTTAAAATTTTTGGTGGTTTCTTGTTCAGTCCATAGGCCTACATCATGTGGCAAACCGGTGAGCATGTGGCTCTATTAGTATAGGAGATACCTGAAAACATATCACACTTTTCATCATAGTGCTTTTACCAATGCATAAAATGCATGGAGAAGTCATTTCGAATGACTGGTCCTCAGTGTTGTGAGAACGATGACTGGTTAAAATTTTTGGTGGTTTCTTGTTCAGTCCATAGGCCTACATCATGTGGCAAACCGGTGAGCATGTGGCTCTATTAGTATAGGAGATACCTGAAAACATATCACACTTTTCATCATAGTGCTTTTACCAATGCATAAAATGCATGGAGAAGTCATTTCGAATGACTGGTCCTCAGTGTTGTGAGAACGATGACTGGTTAAAATTTTTGGTGGTTTCTTGTTCAGTCCATAGGCCTACATCATGTGGCAAACCGGTGAGCATGTGGCTCTATTAGTATAGGAGATACCTGAAAACATATCACACTTTTCATCATAGTGCTTTTACCAATGCATAAAATGCATGGAGAAGTCATTTCGAATGACTGGTCCTCAGTGTTGTGAGAACGATGACTGGTTAAAATTTTTGGTGGTTTCTTGTTCAGTCCATAGGCCTACATCATGTGGCAAACCGGTGAGCATGTGGCTCTATTAGTATAGGAGATACCTGAAAACATATCACACTTTTCATCATAGTGCTTTTACCAATGCATAAAATGCATGGAGAAGTCATTTCGAATGACTGGTCCTCAGTGTTGTGAGAACGATGACTGGTTAAAATTTTTGGTGGTTTCTTGTTCAGTCCATAGGCCTACATCATGTGGCAAACCGGTGAGCATGTGGCTCTATTAGTATAGGAGATACCTGAAAACATATCACACTTTTCATCATAGTGCTTTTACCAATGCATAAAATGCATGGAGAAGTCATTTCGAATGACTGGTCCTCAGTGTTGTGAGAACGATGACTGGTTAAAATTTTTGGTGGTTTCTTGTTCAGTCCATAGGCCTACATCATGTGGCAAACCGGTGAGCATGTGGCTCTATTAGTATAGGAGATACCTGAAAACATATCACACTTTTCATCATAGTGCTTTTACCAATGCATAAAATGCATGGAGAAGTCATTTCGAATGACTGGTCCTCAGTGTTGTGAGAACGATGACTGGTTAAAATTTTTGGTGGTTTCTTGTTCAGTCCATAGGCCTACATCATGTGGCAAACCGGTGAGCATGTGGCTCTATTAGTATAGGAGATACCTGAAAACATATCACACTTTTCATCATAGTGCTTTTACCAATGCATAAAATGCATGGAGAAGTCATTTCGAATGACTGGTCCTCAGTGTTGTGAGAACGATGACTGGTTAAAATTTTTGGTGGTTTCTTGTTCAGTCCATAGGCCTACATCATGTGGCAAACCGGTGAGCATGTGGCTCTATTAGTATAGGAGATACCTGAAAACATATCACACTTTTCATCATAGTGCTTTTACCAATGCATAAAATGCATGGAGAAGTCATTTCGAATGACTGGTCCTCAGTGTTGTGAGAACGATGACTGGTTAAAATTTTTGGTGGTTTCTTGTTCAGTCCATAGGCCTACATCATGTGGCAAACCGGTGAGCATGTGGCTCTATTAGTATAGGAGATACCTGAAAACATATCACACTTTTCATCATAGTGCTTTTACCAATGCATAAAATGCATGGAGAAGTCATTTCGAATGACTGGTCCTCAGTGTTGTGAGAACGATGACTGGTTAAAATTTTTGGTGGTTTCTTGTTCAGTCCATAGGCCTACATCATGTGGCAAACCGGTGAGCATGTGGCTCTATTAGTATAGGAGATACCTGAAAACATATCACACTTTTCATCATAGTGCTTTTACCAATGCATAAAATGCATGGAGAAGTCATTTCGAATGACTGGTCCTCAGTGTTGTGAGAACGATGACTGGTTAAAATTTTTGGTGGTTTCTTGTTCAGTCCATAGGCCTACATCATGTGGCAAACCGGTGAGCATGTGGCTCTATTAGTATAGGAGATACCTGAAAACATATCACACTTTTCATCATAGTGCTTTTACCAATGCATAAAATGCATGGAGAAGTCATTTCGAATGACTGGTCCTCAGTGTTGTGAGAACGATGACTGGTTAAAATTTTTGGTGGTTTCTTGTTCAGTCCATAGGCCTACATCATGTGGCAAACCGGTGAGCATGTGGCTCTATTAGTATAGGAGATACCTGAAAACATATCACACTTTTCATCATAGTGCTTTTACCAATGCATAAAATGCATGGAGAAGTCATTTCGAATGACTGGTCCTCAGTGTTGTGAGAACGATGACTGGTTAAAATTTTTGGTGGTTTCTTGTTCAGTCCATAGGCCTACATCATGTGGCAAACCGGTGAGCATGTGGCTCTATTAGTATAGGAGATACCTGAAAACATATCACACTTTTCATCATAGTGCTTTTACCAATGCATAAAATGCATGGAGAAGTCATTTCGAATGACTGGTCCTCAGTGTTGTGAGAACGATGACTGGTTAAAATTTTTGGTGGTTTCTTGTTCAGTCCATAGGCCTACATCATGTGGCAAACCGGTGAGCATGTGGCTCTATTAGTATAGGAGATACCTGAAAACATATCACACTTTTCATCATAGTGCTTTTACCAATGCATAAAATGCATGGAGAAGTCATTTCGAATGACTGGTCCTCAGTGTTGTGAGAACGATGACTGGTTAAAATTTTTGGTGGTTTCTTGTTCAGTCCATAGGCCTACATCATGTGGCAAACCGGTGAGCATGTGGCTCTATTAGTATAGGAGATACCTGAAAACATATCACACTTTTCATCATAGTGCTTTTACCAATGCATAAAATGCATGGAGAAGTCATTTCGAATGACTGGTCCTCAGTGTTGTGAGAACGATGACTGGTTAAAATTTTTGGTGGTTTCTTGTTCAGTCCATAGGCCTACATCATGTGGCAAACCGGTGAGCATGTGGCTCTATTAGTATAGGAGATACCTGAAAACATATCACACTTTTCATCATAGTGCTTTTACCAATGCATAAAATGCATGGAGAAGTCATTTCGAATGACTGGTCCTCAGTGTTGTGAGAACGATGACTGGTTAAAATTTTTGGTGGTTTCTTGTTCAGCTCCATGGGCCTACATCATGTGGCAAACCGGTGAGCATGTGGCTCTATTAGTATAGGAGATACCTGAAAACATATCACACTTTTCATCATAGTGCTTTTACCAATGCATAAAATGCATGGAGAAGTCATTTCGAATGACTGGTCCTCAGTGTTGTGAGAACGATGACTGGTTAAAATTTTTGGTGGTTTCTTGTTCAGTCCATAGGCCTACATCATGTGGCAAACCGGTGAGCATGTGGCTCTATTAGTATAGGAGATACCTGAAAACATATCACACTTTTCATCATAGTGCTTTTACCAATGCATAAAATGCATGGAGAAGTCATTTCGAATGACTGGTCCTCAGTGTTGTGAGAACGATGACTGGTTAAAATTTTTGGTGGTTTCTTGTTCAGTCCATAGGCCTACATCATGTGGCAAACCGGTGAGCATGTGGCTCTATTAGTATAGGAGATACCTGAAAACATATCACACTTTTCATCATAGTGCTTTTACCAATGCATAAAATGCATGGAGAAGTCATTTCGAATGACTGGTCCTCAGTGTTGTGAGAACGATGACTGGTTAAAATTTTTGGTGGTTTCTTGTTCAGTCCATAGGCCTACATCATGTGGCAAACCGGTGAGCATGTGGCTCTATTAGTATAGGAGATACCTGAAAACATATCACACTTTTCATCATAGTGCTTTTACCAATGCATAAAATGCATGGAGAAGTCATTTCGAATGACTGGTCCTCAGTGTTGTGAGAACGATGACTGGTTAAAATTTTTGGTGGTTTCTTGTTCAGTCCATAGGCCTACATCATGTGGCAAACCGGTGAGCATGTGGCTCTATTAGTATAGGAGATACCTGAAAACATATCACACTTTTCATCATAGTGCTTTTACCAATGCATAAAATGCATGGAGAAGTCATTTCGAATGACTGGTCCTCAGTGTTGTGAGAACGATGACTGGTTAAAATTTTTGGTGGTTTCTTGTTCAGTCCATAGGCCTACATCATGTGGCAAACCGGTGAGCATGTGGCTCTATTAGTATAGGAGATACCTGAAAACATATCACACTTTTCATCATAGTGCTTTTACCAATGCATAAAATGCATGGAGAAGTCATTTCGAATGACTGGTCCTCAGTGTTGTGAGAACGATGACTGGTTAAAATTTTTGGTGGTTTCTTGTTCAGTCCATAGGCCTACATCATGTGGCAAACCGGTGAGCATGTGGCTCTATTAGTATAGGAGATACCTGAAAACATATCACACTTTTCATCATAGTGCTTTTACCAATGCATAAAATGCATGGAGAAGTCATTTCGAATGACTGGTCCTCAGTGTTGTGAGAACGATGACTGGTTAAAATTTTTGGTGGTTTCTTGTTCAGTCCATAGGCCTACATCATGTGGCAAACCGGTGAGCATGTGGCTCTATTAGTATAGGAGATACCTGAAAACATATCACACTTTTCATCATAGTGCTTTTACCAATGCATAAAATGCATGGAGAAGTCATTTCGAATGACTGGTCCTCAGTGTTGTGAGAACGATGACTGGTTAAAATTTTTGGTGGTTTCTTGTTCAGTCCATAGGCCTACATCATGTGGCAAACCGGTGAGCATGTGGCTCTATTAGTATAGGAGATACCTGAAAACATATCACACTTTTCATCATAGTGCTTTTACCAATGCATAAAATGCATGGAGAAGTCATTTCGAATGACTGGTCCTCAGTGTTGTGAGAACGATGACTGGTTAAAATTTTTGGTGGTTTCTTGTTCAGTCCATAGGCCTACATCATGTGGCAAACCGGTGAGCATGTGGCTCTATTAGTATAGGAGATACCTGAAAACATATCACACTTTTCATCATAGTGCTTTTACCAATGCATAAAATGCATGGAGAAGTCATTTCGAATGACTGGTCCTCAGTGTTGTGAGAACGATGACTGGTTAAAATTTTTGGTGGTTTCTTGTTCAGTCCATAGGCCTACATCATGTGGCAAACCGGTGAGCATGTGGCTCTATTAGTATAGGAGATACCTGAAAACATATCACACTTTTCATCATAGTGCTTTTACCAATGCATAAAATGCATGGAGAAGTCATTTCGAATGACTGGTCCTCAGTGTTGTGAGAACGATGACTGGTTAAAATTTTTGGTGGTTTCTTGTTCAGTCCATAGGCCTACATCATGTGGCAAACCGGTGAGCATGTGGCTCTATTAGTATAGGAGATACCTGAAAACATATCACACTTTTCATCATAGTGCTTTTACCAATGCATAAAATGCATGGAGAAGTCATTTCGAATGACTGGTCCTCAGTGTTGTGAGAACGATGACTGGTTAAAATTTTTGGTGGTTTCTTGTTCAGTCCATAGGCCTACATCATGTGGCAAACCGGTGAGCATGTGGCTCTATTAGTATAGGAGATACCTGAAAACATATCACACTTTTCATCATAGTGCTTTTACCAATGCATAAAATGCATGGAGAAGTCATTTCGAATGACTGGTCCTCAGTGTTGTGAGAACGATGACTGGTTAAAATTTTTGGTGGTTTCTTGTTCAGTCCATAGGCCTACATCATGTGGCAAACCGGTGAGCATGTGGCTCTATTAGTATAGGAGATACCTGAAAACATATCACACTTTTCATCATAGTGCTTTTACCAATGCATAAAATGCATGGAGAAGTCATTTCGAATGACTGGTCCTCAGTGTTGTGAGAACGATGACTGGTTAAAATTTTTGGTGGTTTCTTGTTCAGTCCATAGGCCTACATCATGTGGCAAACCGGTGAGCATGTGGCTCTATTAGTATAGGAGATACCTGAAAACATATCACACTTTTCATCATAGTGCTTTTACCAATGCATAAAATGCATGGAGAAGTCATTTCGAATGACTGGTCCTCAGTGTTGTGAGAACGATGACTGGTTAAAATTTTTGGTGGTTTCTTGTTCAGTCCATAGGCCTACATCATGTGGCAAACCGGTGAGCATGTGGCTCTATTAGTATAGGAGATACCTGAAAACATATCACACTTTTCATCATAGTGCTTTTACCAATGCATAAAATGCATGGAGAAGTCATTTCGAATGACTGGTCCTCAGTGTTGTGAGAACGATGACTGGTTAAAATTTTTGGTGGTTTCTTGTTCAGTCCATAGGCCTACATCATGTGGCAAACCGGTGAGCATGTGGCTCTATTAGTATAGGAGATACCTGAAAACATATCACACTTTTCATCATAGTGCTTTTACCAATGCATAAAATGCATGGAGAAGTCATTTCGAATGACTGGTCCTCAGTGTTGTGAGAACGATGACTGGTTAAAATTTTTGGTGGTTTCTTGTTCAGTCCATAGGCCTACATCATGTGGCAAACCGGTGAGCATGTGGCTCTATTAGTATAGGAGATACCTGAAAACATATCACACTTTTCATCATAGTGCTTTTACCAATGCATAAAATGCATGGAGAAGTCATTTCGAATGACTGGTCCTCAGTGTTGTGAGAACGATGACTGGTTAAAATTTTTGGTGGTTTCTTGTTCAGTCCATAGGCCTACATCATGTGGCAAACCGGTGAGCATGTGGCTCTATTAGTATAGGAGATACCTGAAAACATATCACACTTTTCATCATAGTGCTTTTACCAATGCATAAAATGCATGGAGAAGTCATTTCGAATGACTGGTCCTCAGTGTTGTGAGAACGATGACTGGTTAAAATTTTTGGTGGTTTCTTGTTCAGTCCATAGGCCTACATCATGTGGCAAACCGGTGAGCATGTGGCTCTATTAGTATAGGAGATACCTGAAAACATATCACACTTTTCATCATAGTGCTTTTACCAATGCATAAAATGCATGGAGAAGTCATTTCGAATGACTGGTCCTCAGTGTTGTGAGAACGATGACTGGTTAAAATTTTTGGTGGTTTCTTGTTCAGTCCATAGGCCTACATCATGTGGCAAACCGGTGAGCATGTGGCTCTATTAGTATAGGAGATACCTGAAAACATATCACACTTTTCATCATAGTGCTTTTACCAATGCATAAAATGCATGGAGAAGTCATTTCGAATGACTGGTCCTCAGTGTTGTGAGAACGATGACTGGTTAAAATTTTTGGTGGTTTCTTGTTCAGTCCATAGGCCTACATCATGTGGCAAACCGGTGAGCATGTGGCTCTATTAGTATAGGAGATACCTGAAAACATATCACACTTTTCATCATAGTGCTTTTACCAATGCATAAAATGCATGGAGAAGTCATTTCGAATGACTGGTCCTCAGTGTTGTGAGAACGATGACTGGTTAAAATTTTTGGTGGTTTCTTGTTCAGTCCATAGGCCTACATCATGTGGCAAACCGGTGAGCATGTGGCTCTATTAGTATAGGAGATACCTGAAAACATATCACACTTTTCATCATAGTGCTTTTACCAATGCATAAAATGCATGGAGAAGTCATTTCGAATGACTGGTCCTCAGTGTTGTGAGAACGATGACTGGTTAAAATTTTTGGTGGTTTCTTGTTCAGTCCATAGGCCTACATCATGTGGCAAACCGGTGAGCATGTGGCTCTATTAGTATAGGAGATACCTGAAAACATATCACACTTTTCATCATAGTGCTTTTACCAATGCATAAAATGCATGGAGAAGTCATTTCGAATGACTGGTCCTCAGTGTTGTGAGAACGATGACTGGTTAAAATTTTTGGTGGTTTCTTGTTCAGTCCATAGGCCTACATCATGTGGCAAACCGGTGAGCATGTGGCTCTATTAGTATAGGAGATACCTGAAAACATATCACACTTTTCATCATAGTGCTTTTACCAATGCATAAAATGCATGGAGAAGTCATTTCGAATGACTGGTCCTCAGTGTTGTGAGAACGATGACTGGTTAAAATTTTTGGTGGTTTCTTGTTCAGTCCATAGGCCTACATCATGTGGCAAACCGGTGAGCATGTGGCTCTATTAGTATAGGAGATACCTGAAAACATATCACACTTTTCATCATAGTGCTTTTACCAATGCATAAAATGCATGGAGAAGTCATTTCGAATGACTGGTCCTCAGTGTTGTGAGAACGATGACTGGTTAAAATTTTTGGTGGTTTCTTGTTCAGTCCATAGGCCTACATCATGTGGCAAACCGGTGAGCATGTGGCTCTATTAGTATAGGAGATACCTGAAAACATATCACACTTTTCATCATAGTGCTTTTACCAATGCATAAAATGCATGGAGAAGTCATTTCGAATGACTGGTCCTCAGTGTTGTGAGAACGATGACTGGTTAAAATTTTTGGTGGTTTCTTGTTCAGTCCATAGGCCTACATCATGTGGCAAACCGGTGAGCATGTGGCTCTATTAGTATAGGAGATACCTGAAAACATATCACACTTTTCATCATAGTGCTTTTACCAATGCATAAAATGCATGGAGAAGTCATTTCGAATGACTGGTCCTCAGTGTTGTGAGAACGATGACTGGTTAAAATTTTTGGTGGTTTCTTGTTCAGTCCATAGGCCTACATCATGTGGCAAACCGGTGAGCATGTGGCTCTATTAGTATAGGAGATACCTGAAAACATATCACACTTTTCATCATAGTGCTTTTACCAATGCATAAAATGCATGGAGAAGTCATTTCGAATGACTGGTCCTCAGTGTTGTGAGAACGATGACTGGTTAAAATTTTTGGTGGTTTCTTGTTCAGTCCATAGGCCTACATCATGTGGCAAACCGGTGAGCATGTGGCTCTATTAGTATAGGAGATACCTGAAAACATATCACACTTTTCATCATAGTGCTTTTACCAATGCATAAAATGCATGGAGAAGTCATTTCGAATGACTGGTCCTCAGTGTTGTGAGAACGATGACTGGTTAAAATTTTTGGTGGTTTCTTGTTCAGTCCATAGGCCTACATCATGTGGCAAACCGGTGAGCATGTGGCTCTATTAGTATAGGAGATACCTGAAAACATATCACACTTTTCATCATAGTGCTTTTACCAATGCATAAAATGCATGGAGAAGTCATTTCGAATGACTGGTCCTCAGTGTTGTGAGAACGATGACTGGTTAAAATTTTTGGTGGTTTCTTGTTCAGTCCATAGGCCTACATCATGTGGCAAACCGGTGAGCATGTGGCTCTATTAGTATAGGAGATACCTGAAAACATATCACACTTTTCATCATAGTGCTTTTACCAATGCATAAAATGCATGGAGAAGTCATTTCGAATGACTGGTCCTCAGTGTTGTGAGAACGATGACTGGTTAAAATTTTTGGTGGTTTCTTGTTCAGTCCATAGGCCTACATCATGTGGCAAACCGGTGAGCATGTGGCTCTATTAGTATAGGAGATACCTGAAAACATATCACACTTTTCATCATAGTGCTTTTACCAATGCATAAAATGCATGGAGAAGTCATTTCGAATGACTGGTCCTCAGTGTTGTGAGAACGATGACTGGTTAAAATTTTTGGTGGTTTCTTGTTCAGTCCATAGGCCTACATCATGTGGCAAACCGGTGAGCATGTGGCTCTATTAGTATAGGAGATACCTGAAAACATATCACACTTTTCATCATAGTGCTTTTACCAATGCATAAAATGCATGGAGAAGTCATTTCGAATGACTGGTCCTCAGTGTTGTGAGAACGATGACTGGTTAAAATTTTTGGTGGTTTCTTGTTCAGTCCATAGGCCTACATCATGTGGCAAACCGGTGAGCATGTGGCTCTATTAGTATAGGAGATACCTGAAAACATATCACACTTTTCATCATAGTGCTTTTACCAATGCATAAAATGCATGGAGAAGTCATTTCGAATGACTGGTCCTCAGTGTTGTGAGAACGATGACTGGTTAAAATTTTTGGTGGTTTCTTGTTCAGTCCATAGGCCTACATCATGTGGCAAACCGGTGAGCATGTGGCTCTATTAGTATAGGAGATACCTGAAAACATATCACACTTTTCATCATAGTGCTTTTACCAATGCATAAAATGCATGGAGAAGTCATTTCGAATGACTGGTCCTCAGTGTTGTGAGAACGATGACTGGTTAAAATTTTTGGTGGTTTCTTGTTCAGTCCATAGGCCTACATCATGTGGCAAACCGGTGAGCATGTGGCTCTATTAGTATAGGAGATACCTGAAAACATATCACACTTTTCATCATAGTGCTTTTACCAATGCATAAAATGCATGGAGAAGTCATTTCGAATGACTGGTCCTCAGTGTTGTGAGAACGATGACTGGTTAAAATTTTTGGTGGTTTCTTGTTCAGTCCATAGGCCTACATCATGTGGCAAACCGGTGAGCATGTGGCTCTATTAGTATAGGAGATACCTGAAAACATATCACACTTTTCATCATAGTGCTTTTACCAATGCATAAAATGCATGGAGAAGTCATTTCGAATGACTGGTCCTCAGTGTTGTGAGAACGATGACTGGTTAAAATTTTTGGTGGTTTCTTGTTCAGTCCATAGGCCTACATCATGTGGCAAACCGGTGAGCATGTGGCTCTATTAGTATAGGAGATACCTGAAAACATATCACACTTTTCATCATAGTGCTTTTACCAATGCATAAAATGCATGGAGAAGTCATTTCGAATGACTGGTCCTCAGTGTTGTGAGAACGATGACTGGTTAAAATTTTTGGTGGTTTCTTGTTCAGTCCATAGGCCTACATCATGTGGCAAACCGGTGAGCATGTGGCTCTATTAGTATAGGAGATACCTGAAAACATATCACACTTTTCATCATAGTGCTTTTACCAATGCATAAAATGCATGGAGAAGTCATTTCGAATGACTGGTCCTCAGTGTTGTGAGAACGATGACTGGTTAAAATTTTTGGTGGTTTCTTGTTCAGTCCATAGGCCTACATCATGTGGCAAACCGGTGAGCATGTGGCTCTATTAGTATAGGAGATACCTGAAAACATATCACACTTTTCATCATAGTGCTTTTACCAATGCATAAAATGCATGGAGAAGTCATTTCGAATGACTGGTCCTCAGTGTTGTGAGAACGATGACTGGTTAAAATTTTTGGTGGTTTCTTGTTCAGTCCATAGGCCTACATCATGTGGCAAACCGGTGAGCATGTGGCTCTATTAGTATAGGAGATACCTGAAAACATATCACACTTTTCATCATAGTGCTTTTACCAATGCATAAAATGCATGGAGAAGTCATTTCGAATGACTGGTCCTCAGTGTTGTGAGAACGATGACTGGTTAAAATTTTTGGTGGTTTCTTGTTCAGTCCATAGGCCTACATCATGTGGCAAACCGGTGAGCATGTGGCTCTATTAGTATAGGAGATACCTGAAAACATATCACACTTTTCATCATAGTGCTTTTACCAATGCATAAAATGCATGGAGAAGTCATTTCGAATGACTGGTCCTCAGTGTTGTGAGAACGATGACTGGTTAAAATTTTTGGTGGTTTCTTGTTCAGTCCATAGGCCTACATCATGTGGCAAACCGGTGAGCATGTGGCTCTATTAGTATAGGAGATACCTGAAAACATATCACACTTTTCATCATAGTGCTTTTACCAATGCATAAAATGCATGGAGAAGTCATTTCGAATGACTGGTCCTCAGTGTTGTGAGAACGATGACTGGTTAAAATTTTTGGTGGTTTCTTGTTCAGTCCATAGGCCTACATCATGTGGCAAACCGGTGAGCATGTGGCTCTATTAGTATAGGAGATACCTGAAAACATATCACACTTTTCATCATAGTGCTTTTACCAATGCATAAAATGCATGGAGAAGTCATTTCGAATGACTGGTCCTCAGTGTTGTGAGAACGATGACTGGTTAAAATTTTTGGTGGTTTCTTGTTCAGTCCATAGGCCTACATCATGTGGCAAACCGGTGAGCATGTGGCTCTATTAGTATAGGAGATACCTGAAAACATATCACACTTTTCATCATAGTGCTTTTACCAATGCATAAAATGCATGGAGAAGTCATTTCGAATGACTGGTCCTCAGTGTTGTGAGAACGATGACTGGTTAAAATTTTTGGTGGTTTCTTGTTCAGTCCATAGGCCTACATCATGTGGCAAACCGGTGAGCATGTGGCTCTATTAGTATAGGAGATACCTGAAAACATATCACACTTTTCATCATAGTGCTTTTACCAATGCATAAAATGCATGGAGAAGTCATTTCGAATGACTGGTCCTCAGTGTTGTGAGAACGATGACTGGTTAAAATTTTTGGTGGTTTCTTGTTCAGTCCATAGGCCTACATCATGTGGCAAACCGGTGAGCATGTGGCTCTATTAGTATAGGAGATACCTGAAAACATATCACACTTTTCATCATAGTGCTTTTACCAATGCATAAAATGCATGGAGAAGTCATTTCGAATGACTGGTCCTCAGTGTTGTGAGAACGATGACTGGTTAAAATTTTTGGTGGTTTCTTGTTCAGTCCATAGGCCTACATCATGTGGCAAACCGGTGAGCATGTGGCTCTATTAGTATAGGAGATACCTGAAAACATATCACACTTTTCATCATAGTGCTTTTACCAATGCATAAAATGCATGGAGAAGTCATTTCGAATGACTGGTCCTCAGTGTTGTGAGAACGATGACTGGTTAAAATTTTTGGTGGTTTCTTGTTCAGTCCATAGGCCTACATCATGTGGCAAACCGGTGAGCATGTGGCTCTATTAGTATAGGAGATACCTGAAAACATATCACACTTTTCATCATAGTGCTTTTACCAATGCATAAAATGCATGGAGAAGTCATTTCGAATGACTGGTCCTCAGTGTTGTGAGAACGATGACTGGTTAAAATTTTTGGTGGTTTCTTGTTCAGTCCATAGGCCTACATCATGTGGCAAACCGGTGAGCATGTGGCTCTATTAGTATAGGAGATACCTGAAAACATATCACACTTTTCATCATAGTGCTTTTACCAATGCATAAAATGCATGGAGAAGTCATTTCGAATGACTGGTCCTCAGTGTTGTGAGAACGATGACTGGTTAAAATTTTTGGTGGTTTCTTGTTCAGTCCATAGGCCTACATCATGTGGCAAACCGGTGAGCATGTGGCTCTATTAGTATAGGAGATACCTGAAAACATATCACACTTTTCATCATAGTGCTTTTACCAATGCATAAAATGCATGGAGAAGTCATTTCGAATGACTGGTCCTCAGTGTTGTGAGAACGATGACTGGTTAAAATTTTTGGTGGTTTCTTGTTCAGTCCATAGGCCTACATCATGTGGCAAACCGGTGAGCATGTGGCTCTATTAGTATAGGAGATACCTGAAAACATATCACACTTTTCATCATAGTGCTTTTACCAATGAAAATGCATGGAGAAGTCATTTCGAATGACTGGTCCTCAGTGTTGTGAGAACGATGACTGGTTAAAATTTTGGTGGTTTCTTGTTCAGTCCATAGGCCTACATCATGTGGCAAACCGGTGAGCAAGTGGCTCTTATTAGTATAGGAGATACCTGAAAAACATATCACACTTTTCATCATAGTGCTTTTACCAATGCATAAAATGCATGGAGAAGTCATTTCGAATGACTGGTCCTCAGTGTTGTGAGAACGATGACTGGTTAAAATTTTTGGTGGTTTCTTGTTCAGTCCATAGCCTACATCATGTGGCAAACCGGTGAGCATGTGGCTCTATTAGTATAGGAGATACCTGAAAACATATCACACTTTTCATCATAGTGCTTTTACCAATGCATAAAATGCATGGAGAAGTCATTTCGAATGACTGGTCCTCAGTGTTGTGAGAACGATGACTGGGTTAAAATTTTTGGTGGTTCTTGTTCAGTCCATAGGCCTACATCATGTGGCAAACCAGTGAGCATGTGGCTCTATTAGTATAGGAGATACCTGAAAACATATCACACTTTTCATCATAGTGCTTTTACCAATGCATAAAATGCATGGAGAAGTCATTTCGAATGACTGGTCCTCAGTGTTGTGAGAACGATGACTGGTTAAAATTTTTGGTGGTTTCTTGTTCAGGTCCATAGGCCTACATCATGTGGCAAACCGGTGAGCATGTGGCTCTATTAGTATAGGAGATACCTGAAAACATATCACCACTTTTCATCATAGTGCTTTTACCAATGCAGAAAATGCATGGAGAAGTCATTTCGAATGACTGGTCCTCAGTGTTGTGAGAAAGATGACTGGTTAAAATTTTTGGTGGTTTCTTGTTCAGTCCATAGGCCTACATCATGTGGCAAACCGGTGAGCATGTGGCTCTATTAGTATAGGAGATACCTGAAAACATATCACACTTTTCATCATAGTGCTTTTACCAATGCATAAAATGCATGGAGAAGTCATTTCGAATGACTGGTCCTCAGTGTTGTGAGAACGATGACTGGTTAAAATTTTTGGTGGTTTCTTGTTCAGTCCATAGGCCTACATCATGTGGCAAACCGGTGAGCATGTGGCTCTATTAGTATAGGAGATACCTGAAAACATATCACACTTTTCATCATAGTGCTTTTACCAATGCATAAAATGTCATGGAGAAGTCATTTCGAATGACTGGTCCTCAGTGTTGTTAGAACGATGACTGGTTAAAATTTTTGGTGGTTTCTTGTTCAGTCCATAGGCCTACATCATGTGGCAAAACCGGTGAGCATGTGGCTCTATTAGTATAGGAGATACTGAAAACATATCACACTTTTCATCATAGTGCTTTTACCAATGCATAAAATGCATGGAGAAGTCATTTCGAATGACTGGTCCTCAGTGTTGTGAGAACGATGACTGGTTAAAATTTTTGGTGTTTCTTGTTCAGTCCATGGGCCTACATCATGTGGCAAACCGGTGAGCATGTGACTCTATTAGTATAGGAGATACCTGAAAACATATCACACTTTTCATCATAGTGCTTTTACCAATGCATAAAATGCATGGAGAAGTCATTTCGAATGACTGGTCTCAGTGTTGTGAGAACGATGACTGGTTAAAATTTTTGGTGTTTCTTGTTCAGTCCATGGGCCTACATCATGTGGCAAACCGGTGAGCATGTGGCTCTATTAGTATAGGAGATACCTGAAAACATATCACACTTTTCATCATAGTGCTTTTACCAATGCATAAAATGCATGGAGAAGTCATTTCGAATGACTGGTCCTCAGTGTTGTGAGAACGATGACTGGTTAAAATTTTTGGTGGTTTCTTGTTCAGTCCATAGGCCTACATCATGTGGCAAACCGGTGAGCATGTGGCTCTATTAGTATAGGAGATACCTGAAAACATATCACACTTTTCATCATAGTGCTTTTACCAATGCATAAAATGCATGGAGAAGTCATTTCGAATGACTGGTCCTCAGTGTTGTGAGAACGATGACTGGTTAAAATTTTTGGTGGTTTCTTGTTCAGTCCATAGGCCTACATCATGTGGCAAACCGGTGAGCATGTGGCTCTATTAGTATAGGAGATACCTGAAAACATATCACACTTTTCATCATAGTGCTTTTACCAATGCATAAAATGCATGGAGAAGTCATTTCGAATGACTGGTCCTCAGTGTTGTGAGAACGATGACTGGTTAAAATTTTTGGTGGTTTCTTGTTCAGTCCATAGGCCTACATCATGTGGCAAACCGGTGAGCATGTGGCTCTATTAGTATAGGAGATACCTGAAAACATATCACACTTTTCATCATAATGCTTTTACCAATGCATAAAATGCATGGAGAAGTCATTTCGAATGACTGGTCCTCAGTGTTGTGAGAACGATGACTGGTTAATATTTTTGGTGGTTTCTTGTTCAGTCCATAGGCCTACATCATGTGGCAAACCGGTGAGCATGTGGCTCTATTAGTATAGGAGATACCTGAAAACATATCACACTTTTCATCATAGTGCTTTTACCAATGCATAAAATGCATGGAGAAGTCATTTCGAATGACTGGTCCTCAGTGTTGTGAGAACGATGACTGGTTAAAATTTTTGGTGGTTTCTTGTTCAGTCCATAGGCCTACATCATGTGGCAAACCGGTGAGCATGTGGCTCTATTAGTATAGGAGATACCTGAAAACATATCACACTTTTCATCATAGTGCTTTTACCAATGCAGAAAATGCATGGAGAAGTCATTTCGAGTGACTGGTCCTCAGTGTTGTGAGAATGATGACTGGTTAAAATTTTTGGTGGTTTCTTGTTCAGTCCATAGGCCTACATCATGTGGCAAACCGGTGAGCATGTGGCTATATTAGTATAGGAGATACCTGAAAACATATCACACTTTTCATCATAGTGCTTTTACTAATGCATAAAATGCATGGAGAAGTCATTTCGAATGACTGGTCCTCAGTGTTGTGAGAACGATGACTAGTTAAAATTTTTGGTGGTTTCTTGTTCAGTCCATAGGCCTACATCATGTGGCAAACCGGTGAGCATGTGGCTCTATTAGTATAGGAGATACCTGAAAACATATCACACTTTTCATCATAGTGCTTTTACCAATGCATAAAATGCATGGAGAAGTCATTTCGAATGACTGTCCTCAGTGTTGTTAGAACGATGACTGGTTAAAAATTTTTGGTGGTTTCTTGTTCAGTCCATAGGCCTACATCATGTGGCAAACCGGTGAGCATGTGGCTCTATTAGTATAGGAGATACCTGAAAACATATCACACTTTTCATCATAGTGCTTTTACCAATGCATAAAATGCATGGAGAAGTCAATTCGAATGACTGGTCCTCAGTGTTGTGAGAACGATGACTGGTTAAAATTTTTGGTGTTTCTTGTTCAGTCCATGGGCCTACATCATGTGGCAAACCGGTGAGCATGTGACTCTATTAGTATAGGAGATACCTGAAAAACATATCACACTTTTCATCATAGAGCTTTTACCAATGCATAAAATGCATGGAGAAGTCATTTCGAATGACTGGTCCTCAGTGTTGTGAGAACGATGACTGGTTAAAATTTTTGGTGGTTTCTTGTTCAGTCCATGGGCCTACATCATGTGGCAAACCGGTGAGCATGTGGCTCTATTAGTATAGGAGATACCTGAAAACATATCACACTTTTCATCATAGTGCTTTTACCAATGCATAAAATGCATGGAGAAGTCATTTCGAATGACTGGTCCTCAGTGTTGTGAGAACGATGACTGGTTAAAATTTTTGGTGGTTTCTTGTTCAGTCCATAGGCCTACATCATGTGGCAAACCGGTGAGCATGTGGCTCTATTAGTATAGGAGATACCTGAAAACATATCACACTTTTCATCATAGTGCTTTTACCAATGCATAAAATGCATGGAGAAGTCATTTCGAATGACTGGTCCTCAGTGTTGTGAGAACGATGACTGGTTAAATTTTTGGTCGTTTCTTGTTCAGTCCATAGGCCTACATCATGTGGCAAACCGGTGAGCATGTGGCTCTATTAGTATAGGAGATACCTGAAAACATATCACACTTTTCATCATAGTGCTTTTACCAATGCATAAAATGCATGGGAGAAGTCATTTCGAATGACTGGTCCTCAGTGTTGTGAGAACGATGACTGGTTAAAATTTTTGGTGGTTTCTTGTTCATTCCATAGGCCTACATCATGTGGCAAACCAGTGAGCATGTGGCTCTATTAGTATAGGAGATACCTGAAAACATATCACACTTTTCATCATAGTGCTTTTACCAATGCATAAAATGCATGGAGAAGTCATTTCGAATGACTGGTCCTCAGTGTTGTGAGAACGATGACTGGTTAAAATTTTTGGTGGTTTCTTGTTCAGTCCATAGGCCTACATCATGTGGCAAACCGGTGAGCATGTGGCTCTATTAGTATAGGAGATACCTGAAAACATATCACACTTTTCATCATAGTGCTTTTACCAATGCATAAAATGCATGGAGAAGTCATTTCGAATGACTGGTCCTCAGTGTTGTGAGAACGATGACTGGTTAAAATTTTTGGTGGTTTCTTGTTCAGTCCATAGGGCCTACATCATGTGGCAAACCGGTGAGCATGTGGCTCTATTAGTATAGGAGATACCTGAAAACATATCACACTTTTCATCATAGTGCTTTTACCAATGCATAAAATGCATGGAGAAGTCATTTCGAATGACTGGTCCTCAGTGTTGTGAGAACGATGACTGGTTAAAATTTTGGTGGTTTCTTGTTCAGTCCATAGCCTACATCATGTGGCAAACCGGTGAGCATGTGGCTCTATTAGTATAGGAGATACCTGAAAACATATCACACTTTTCATCATAGTGCTTTTACCAATGCATAAAATGCATGGAGAAGTCATTTCGAATGACTGGTCCTCAGTGTTGTGAGAACGATGACTGGTTAAAATTTTTGGTGGTTTCTTGTTCAGTCCATAGGCCTACATCATGTGCAAACCGTGAGCATGTGGCTCTATTAGTATAGGAGATACCTGAAAACATATCACACTTTTCATCATAGTGCTTTTACCAATGCATAAAATGCATGGAGAAGTCATTTCGAATGACTGGTCCTCAGTGTTGTGAGAACGATGACTGGTTAAAATTTTTGGTGGTTTCTTGTTCAGTCCATAGGCCTACATCATGTGGCAAACCGGTGAGCATGTGGCTCTATTAGTATAGGAGATACCTGAAAACATATCACACTTTTCATCATAGTGCTTTTACCAATGCATAAAATGCATGGAGAAGTCATTTCGAATGACTGGTCCTCAGTGTTGTGAGAACGATGACTGGTTAAAATTTTTGGTGGTTTCTTGTTCAGTTCCATATGCCTACATCATGTGGCAAACCGGTGAGCATGTGGCTCTATTAGTATAGGAGATACCTGAAAACATATCACACTTTTTCATCATAGTGCTTTTACCAATGCATAAAATGCATGGAGAAGTCATTTCGAATGACTGGTCCTCAGTGTTGTGAGAATGATGACTGGTTAAAATTTTTGGTGGTTTCTTGTTCAGTCCATAAGGCCTACATCATGTGGCAAACCGGTGAGCATGTGGCTCTATTAGTATAGGAGATACCTGAAAAGATATCACACTTTTCATCATAGTGCTTTTACCAATGCATAAAATGCATGGAGAAGTCATTTCGAATGACTGGTCCTCAGTGTTGTGAGAACGATGACTGGTTAAAAATTTTTGGTCGTTTCTTGTTCAGTCCATAGGCCTACATCATGTGGCAAACCGGTGAGCATGTGGCTCTATTAGTTTAGGAGATACCTGAAAACATATCACACTTTTCATCATAGTGCTTTTACCAATGCATAAAATGCATGGAGAAGTCATTTCGAATGACTGGTCCCTCAGTGTTGTGAGAACGATGACTGGTTAAAATTTTTGGTGGTTTCTTGTTCAGTCCATAGGCCTACATCATGTGGCAAACCAGTGAGCATGTGGCTCTATTAGTATAGGAGATATCTGAAAACATATCACACTTTTCATCATAGTGCTTTTACCAATGCATAAAATGCATGGAGAAGTCATTTCGAATGACTGGTCCTCAGTGTTGTGAGAACGATGACTGGTTAAAAATTTTTGGTGGTTTCTTGTTCAGATCCATAGGCCTACATCATGTGGCAAACCAGTGAGCATGTGGCTCTATTAGTATAGGAGATACCTGAAAACATATCACACTTTTCATCATAGTGCTTTTACCAATGCATAAAATGCATGGAGAAGTCATTTCGAATGACTGGTCCCTCAGTGTTGTGAGAACGATGACTGGTTAAATTTTTGGTGGTTTCTTGTTCAGTCCATAGGCTACATCATGGGCAAACCGGTGAGCATGTGGCTCTATTAGTATAGGAGATACCTGAAAACATATCACACTTTTCATCATAGTGCTTTTACCAATGCATAAAATGCATGGAGAAGTCATTTCGAATGACTGGTCCCTCAGTGTTGTGAGAACGATGCACTGGTTAAAATTTTTGGTGTTTCTTGTTCAGTCCATAGCCTACATCATGTGGCAAAACCGGTGAGCATGTGGCTCTATTAGTATAGGAGATACCTGAAAACATATCACACTTTTCATCATAGTGCTTTTACCAATGCATAAAATGCATGGAGAAGTCATTTCGAATGACTGGTCCTCAGTGTTGTGAGAACGATGACTGGTTAAAATTTTTGGTGGTTTCTTGTTCAGTCCATAGGCCTACATCATGTGGCAAACCGGTGAGCATGTGGCTCTATTAGTATAGGAGATACCTGAAAACATATCACACTTTTCATCATAGTGCTTTTACCAATGCATAAAATGCATGGAGAAGTCATTTCGAATGACTGGTCCTCAGTGTTGTGAGAACGATGACTGGTTAAAATTTTTGGTGGTTTCTTGTTCAGTCCATAGGCCTACATCATGTGGCAAACCGGTGAGAATGTGGCTCTATTAGTATAGGAGATACCTGAAAACATATCACACTTTTCATCATAGTGCTTTTACCAATGCATAAAATGCATGGAGAAGTCATTTCGAATGACTGGTCCTCAGTGTTGTGAGAACGATGACTGGTTAAAATTTTTGGTGGTTTCTTGTTCAGTCCATAGGCCTACATCATGTGGCAAACCGGTGAGCATGTGGCTCTATTAGTATAGGAGATACCTGAAAACATATCACACTTTTCATCATAGTGCTTTTACCAATGCATAAAATGCATGGAGAAGTCATTTCGAATGACTGGTCCTCAGTGTTGTGAGAACGATGACTGGTTAAAATTTTTGGTGGTTTCTTGTTCAGTCCATAGGCCTACATCATGTGGCAAACCGGTGAGCATGTGGCTCTATTAGTATAGGAGATACCTGAAAACATATCACACTTTTCATCATAGTGCTTTTACCAATGCATAAAATGCATGGAGAAGTCATTTCGAATGACTGGTCCTCAGTGTTGTGAGAACGATGACTGGTTAAAATTTTTGGTGGTTTCTTGTTCAGTCCATAGGCCTACATCATGTGGCAAACCGGTGAGCATGTGGCTCTATTAGTATAGGAGATACCCTGAAAACATATCACACTTTTCATCATAGTGCTTTTACCAATGCATAAAATGCATGGAGAAGTCATTTCGAATGACTGGTCCTCAGTGTTGTGAGAACGATGACTGGTTAAAATTTTTGGTGGTTTCTTGTTCAGCTCCATAGGCCTACATCATGTGGCAAACCGGTGAGCATGTGGCTCTATTAGTATAAGGAGATACCTGAAAACATATCACACTTTTCATCATAGTGCTTTTACCAATGCATAAAATGCATGGAGAAGTCATTTCGAATGACTGGTCCTCAGTGTTGTGAGAACGATGACTGGTTAAAATTTTTGGTGGTTTCTTGTTCAGTCCATAGGCCTACATCATGTGGCAAACCGGTGAGCATGTGGCTCTATTAGTATAGGAGATACCTGAAAACATATCACACTTTTCATCATAGTGCTTTTACAATGCATAAAATGCATGGAGAAGTCATTTCGAATGACTGGTCCTCAGTGTTGTGAGAACTGATGACTGGTTAAAATTTTTGGTGGTTTCTTGTTCAGTCCATAGGCCTACATCATGTGGCAAACCGGTGAGCATGTGGCTCTATTAGTATAGGAGATACCTGAAAACATATCACGACTTTTCATCATAGTGCTTTTACCAATGCATAAAATGCATGGAGAAGTCATTTCGAATGACTGGTCCTCAGTGTTGTGAGAACGATGACTGGTTAAAATTTTTGGTGGTTTCTTGTTCAGTCCATAGGCCTACATCATGTGGCAAACCGGTGAGCATGTGGCTCTATTAGTATAGGAGATACCTGAAAACATATCACACTTTTCATCATAGTGCTTTTACCAATGCATAAAATGCATGGAGAAGTCATTTCGAATGACTGGTCCTCAGTGTTGTGAGAACGATGACTGGTTAAAATTTTTGGTGGTTTCTTGTTCAGTCCATATGCCTACATCATGTGGCAAACCGGTGAGCATGTGGCTCTATTAGTATAGGAGATACCTGAAAACATATCACAACTTTTCATCATAGTGCTTTTACCAATGCATAAAATGCATGGAGAAGTCATTTCGAATGACTGGTCCTCAGTGTTGTGAGAATGATGACTGGTTAAAATTTTTGGTGGTTTCTTGTTCAGTCCATAGGCCTACATCATGTGGCAAACCGGTGAGCATGTGGCTCTATTAGTATAGGAGATACCTGAAAACATATCACACTTTTCATCATAGTGCTTTTACCAATGCATAAAATGCATGGAGAAGTCATTTCGAATGACTGGTCCTCAGTGTTGTGAGAACGATGACTGGTTAAAATTTTTGGTCGTTTCTTGTTCAGTCCATAGGCCTACATCATGTGGCAAACCGGTGAGCATGTGGCTCTATTAGTATAGGAGATACCTGAAAACATATCACACTTTTCATCATAGTGCTTTTACCAATGCATAAAATGCATGGAGAAGTCATTTCGAATGACTGGTCCTCAGTGTTGTGAGAACGATGACTGGTTAAAATTTTTGGTTGGTTTCTTGTTCAGTCCATAGGCCTACATCATGTTGGCAAACCAGTGAGCATGTGGCTCTATTAGTATAGGAGATACCGGAAAACATATCACACTTTTCATCATAGTGCTTTTACCAATGCATAAAATGCATGGAGAAGTCATTTCGAATGACTGGTCCTCAGTGTTGTGAGAACGATGACTGGTTAAAATTTTTGGTGGTTTCTTGTTCAGTCCATAGGCCTACATCATGTGGCAAACCAGTGAGCATGTGGCTCTATTAGTATAGGAGATACCTGAAAACATATCACACTTTTCATCATAGTGCTTTTACCAATGCATAAAATGCATGGAGAAGTCATTTCGAATGACTGGTCCTCAGTGTTGTGAGAACGATGACTGGTTAAAATTTTGGTGGTTTCTTGTTCAGTCCATAGGCCTACATCATGTGGCAAACCGGTGAGCATGTGGCTCTATTAGTATAGGAGATACCTGAAAACATATCACACTTTTCATCATAGTGCTTTTACCAATGCATAAATGCATGGAGAAGTCATTTCGAATGACTGGTCCTCAGTGTTGTGAGAACGATGACTGGTTAAAATTTTTGGTGGTTTCTTGTTCAGTCCATAGGCCTACATCAATGTGGCAAACCGGTGAGCATGTGGCTCTATTAGTATAGGAGATACCTGAAAACATATCACACTTTTCATCATAGTGCTTTTACCAATGCATAAAATGCATGGAGAAGTCATTTCGAATGACTGGTCTCAGTGTTGTGAGAACGATGACTGGTTAAAAATTTTTGGTGGTTTCTTGTTCAGTCCATAGGCCTACATCATGTGGCAAACCGGTGAGCATGTGGCTCTATTAGTATAGGAGATACCTGAAAACATATCACACTTTTCATCATAGTGCTTTTACCAATGCATAAAATGCATGGAGAAGTCATTTCGAATGACTGGTCCTCAGTGTTGTGAGAACGATGGACTGGTTAAAATTTTTGGTGGTTTCTTGTTCAGTCCATAGGCCTACATCATGTGGCAAACCCGGTGAGCCATGTGGCTCTATTAGTATAGGAGATACCTGAAAACATATCACACTTCTTCATCATAGTGCTTTTACCAATGCATAAAATGCATGGAGAAGTCATTTCGAATGACTGGTCCTCAGTGTTGTGAGAACGATGACTGGTTAAAATTTTTGGTGGATTTCTTGTTCAGTCCATAGGCCTACATCATGTGGCAAACCGGTGAGCATGTGGCTCTATTAGTATAGGAGATACCTGAAAACATATCACACTTTTCATCATAGTGCTTTTACCAATGCATAAAATGCATGGAGAAGTCATTTCGAATGACTGGTCCTCAGTGTTGTGAGAACGATGACTGGTTAAAATTTTTGGTGGTTTCTTGTTCAGTCCATAGGCCTACATCATGTGGCAAACCGGTGAGCATGTGGCTCTATTAGTATAGGAGATACCTGAAAACATATCACACTTTTCATCATAGTGCTTTTACCAATGCATAAAATGCATGGAGAAGTCATTTCGAATGACTGGTCCTCAGTGTTGTGAGAACGATGACTGGTTAACATTTTTGGTGGTTTCTTGTTCAGTCCATAGGCCTACATCATGTGGCAAACCGGTGAGCATGTGGCTCTATTAGTATAGGAGATACCTGAAAACATATCACACTTTTCATCATAGTGCTTTTACCAATGCATAAAATGCATGGAGAAGTCATTTCGAATGACTGGTCCTCAGTGTTGTGAGAACGATGACTGGTTAAAATTTTTGGTGGTTTCTTGTTCAGTCCATAGGCCTACATCATGTGGCAAACCGGTGAGCATGTGGCTCTATTAGTATAGGAGATACCTGAAAACATATCACACTTTTCATCATAGTGCTTTTACCAATGCATAAAATGCATGGAGAAGTCATTTCGAATGACTGGTCCTCAGTGTTGTGAGAACGATGACTGGTTAAAATTTTTGGTGGTTTCTTGTTCAGTCCATAGGCCTACATCATGTGGCAAACCGGTGAGCATGTGGCTCTATTAGTATAGGAGATACCTGAAAACATATCACACTTTTCATCATAGTGCTTTTACCAATGCATAAAATGCATGGAGAAGTCATTTCGAATGACTGGTCCTCAGTGTTGTGAGAACGATGACTGGTTAAAATTTTTGGTGGTTTCTTGTTCAGTCCATAGGCCTACATCATGTGGCAAACCGGTGAGCATGTGGCTCTATTAGTATAGGAGATACCTGAAAACATATCACACTTTTCATCATAGTGCTTTTACCAATGCATAAAATGCATGGAGAAGTCATTTCGAATGACTGGTCCTCAGTGTTGTGAGAACGATGACTGGTTAAAATTTTTGGTGGTTTCTTGTTCAGTCCATAGGCCTACATCATGTGGCAAACCGGTGAGCATGTGGCTCTATTAGTATAGGAGATACCTGAAAACATATCACACTTTTCATCATAGTGCTTTTACCAATGCATAAAATGCATGGAGAAGTCATTTCGAATGACTGGTCCTCAGTGTTGTGAGAACGATGACTGGTTAAAATTTTTGGTGGTTTCTTGTTCAGTCCATAGGCCTACATCATGTGGCAAACCGGTGAGCATGTGGCTCTATTAGTATAGGAGATACCTGAAAACATATCACACTTTTCATCATAGTGCTTTTACCAATGCATAAAATGCATGGAGAAGTCATTTCGAATGACTGGTCCTCAGTGTTGTGAGAACGATGACTGGTTAAAATTTTTGGTGGTTTCTTGTTCAGTCCATAGGCCTACATCATGTGGCAAACCGGTGAGCATGTGGCTCTATTAGTATAGGAGATACCTGAAAACATATCACACTTTTCATCATAGTGCTTTTACCAATGCATAAAATGCATGGAGAAGTCATTTCGAATGACTGGTCCTCAGTGTTGTGAGAATGATGACTGGTTAAAATTTTTGGTGGTTTCTTGTTACAGTCCATAGGCCTACATCATGTGGCAAACCGGTGAGCATGTGGCTCTATTAGTATAGGAGATACCTGAAAACATATCACACTTTTCATCATAGTGCTTTTACCAATGCATAAAATGCATGGAGAAGTCATTTCGAATGACTGGTCCTCAGTGTTGTGAGAACGATGACTGGTTAAAATTTTTGGTGGTTTCTTGTTCAGTCCATAGGCCTACATCATGTGGCAAACCGGTGAGCATGTGGCTCTATTAGTATAGGAGATACCTGAAAACATATCACACTTTTCATCATAGTGCTTTTACCAATGCATAAAATGCATGGAGAAGTCATTTCGAATGACTGGTCCTCAGTGTTGTGAGAACGATGACTGGTTAAAATTTTTGGTGGTTTCTTGTTCAGTCCATAGGCCTACATCATGTGGCAAACCGGTGAGCATGTGGCTCTATTAGTATAGGAGATACCTGAAAACATATCACACTTTTCATCATAGTGCTTTTACCAATGCATAAAATGCATGGAGAAGTCATTTCGAATGACTGGTCCTCAGTGTTGTGAGAACGATGACTGGTTAAAATTTTTGGTGGTTTCTTGTTCAGTCCATAGGCCTACATCATGTGGCAAACCGGTGAGCATGTGGCTCTATTAGTATAGGAGATACCTGAAAACATATCACACTTTTCATCATAGTGCTTTTACCAATGCATAAAATGCATGGAGAAGTCATTTTGAATGACTGGTCCTCAGTGTTGTGAGAACGATGACTGGTTAAAATTTTTGGTGGTTTCTTGTTCAGTCCATAGGCCTACATCATGTGGCAAACCGGTGAGCATGTGGCTCTATTAGTATAGGAGATACCTGAAAACATATCACACTTTTCATCATAGTGCTTTTTGCCAATGCATAAAATGCATGGAGAAGTCATTTCGAATGACTGGTCCTCAGTGTTGTGAGAACGATGACTGGTTAAAATTTTTGGTGGTTTCTTGTTCAGTCCATAGGCCTACATCATGTGGCAAACCGGTGAGCATGTGGCTCTATTAGTATAGGAGATACCTGAAAACATATCACACTTTTCATCATAGTGCTTTTACCAATGCATAAAATGCATGGAGAAGTCATTTCGAATGACTGGTCCTCAGTGTTGTGAGAACGATGACTGGTTAAAATTTTTGGTGGTTTCTTGTTCAGTCCATAGGCCTACATCATGTGGCAAACCGGTGAGCATGTGGCTCTATTAGTATAGGAGATACCTGAAAACATATCACACTTTTCATCATAGTGCTTTTACCAATGCATAAAATGCATGGAGAAGTCATTTCGAATGACTGGTCCTCAGTGTTGTGATGAACGATGACTGGGTTAAAATTTTTGGTGGTTTCTTGTTCAGTCCATAGGCCTACATCATGTGGCAAACCGGTGAGCATGTGGCTCTATTATTATAGGAGATACCTGAAAACATATCACACTTTTCATCATAGTGCTTTTACCAATGCATAAAATGCATGGAGAAGTCATTTCGAATGACTGGTCCTCAGTGTTGTGAGTACGATGACTGGTTAAAATTTTTGGTGGTTTCTTGTTCAGTCCATAGGCCCTACATCATGTGGCAACCGGTGAGCATGTGGCTCTATTAGTATAGGAGATACCTGAAAACATATCACACTTTTCATCATAGTGCTTTTTACCAATGCATAAAATGCATGGAGAAGTCATTTCGAATGACTGGTCCTCAGTGTTGTGAGAACGATGACTGGTTAAAATTTTTGGTGGTTTCTTGTTCAGTTCCATAGGCCTACATCATGTGGCAAACCGGTGAGCATGTGGCTCTATTAGTATAGGAGATACCTGAAAACATATCACACTTTTCATCATAGTGCTTTTACCAATGCATAAAATGCATGGAGAAGTCATTTCGAATGACTGGTCCTCAGTGTTGTGAGAACGATGACTGGTTAAAATTTTTGGTGGTTTCTTGTTCAGTCCATAGGCCTACATCATGTGGCAAACCGGTGAGCATGTGGCTCTATTAGTATAGGAGATACCTGAAAACATATCACACTTTTCATCATAGTGCTTTTACCAATGCATAAAATGCATGGGAGAAGTCATTTCGAATGACTGGTCCTCAGTGTTGTGAGAACGATGACTGGTTAAAATTTTTGGTGGTTTCTTGTTCAGTCCATAGGCCTACATCATGTGGCAAACCGGTGAGCATGTGGCTCTATTAGTATAGGAGATACCTGAAAACATATCACACTTTTCATCATAGTGCTTTTACCAATGCATAAAATGCATGGAGAGTCATTTCGAATGACTGGTCCTCAGTGTTGTGAGAACGATGACTGGTTAAAATTTTTGGTGGTTTCTTGTTCAGTCCATAGGCCTACATCATGTGGCAAACCGGTGAGCATGTGGCTCTATTAGTATAGGAGATACCTGAAAACATATCACACTTTTCATCATAGTGCTTTTACCAATGCATAAAAATGCATGGAGAAGTCATTTCGAATGACTGGTCCTCAGTGTTGAGAGAACGATGACTGGTTAAAAATTTTTGGTGGTTTCTTGTTCAGTCCATAGGCCTACATCATGTGGCAAACCGGTGAGCATGTGGCTCTATTAGTATAGGAGATACCTGAAAACATATCACACTTTTCATCATAGTGCTTTTACCAATGCATAAAATGCATGGAGAAGTCATTTCGAATGACTGGTCCTCCAGTGTTGTGAGAATGATGACTGGTTAAAATTTTTGGTGGTTTCTTGTTCAGTCCATAGGCCTACATCATGTGGCAAACCGGTGAGCATGTGGCTCTATTAGTATAGGAGATACCTGAAAACATATCACACTTTTCATCATAGTGCTTTTACCAATGCATAAAATGCATGGAGAAGTCATTTCGAATGACTGGTTCCTCAGTGTTGTGAGAACGATGACTGGTTAAAATTTTTGGTGGTTTCTTGTTCAGTCATAGGCCTACATCATGTGGCAAACCGGTGAGCATGTGGCTCTATTAGTATAGGAGATACCTGAAAACATATCACACTTTTCATCATAGTGCTTTTACCAATGCATAAAATGCATGGAGAAGTCATTTCGAATGACTGGTCCTCAGTGTTGTGAGAACGATGACTGGTTAAAATTTTTGGTGGTTTCTTGTTCAGTCCATAGGCCTACATCATGTGGCAAACCGGTGAGCATGTGGCTCTATTAGTATAGGAGATACCTGAAAACATATCACACTTTTCATCATAGTGCATTTACCAATGCATAAAATGCATGGAGAAGTCATTTCGAATGCACTGCTCCTCAGTGTTGTCGAGAACGATGACTGGTTAAAATTTTTGGTGGTTTCTTGTTCAGTCCATAGGCCTACATCATGTGGCACAACCGGTGAGCATGTGGCTCTATTAGTATAGGAGATACCTGAAAAACATATCACACTTTTCATCATAGTGCTTTTACCAATGCATAAATGCATGGAGAAGTCATTTTGAATGACTGGTCCTCAGTGTTGTGAGAACGATGACTGGTTAAAATTTTTGGTGGTTTCTTGTTCAGTCCATAGGCCTACATCATGTTGGCAAACCGGTGAGCATGTGGCTCTATTAGTATAGGAGATACCTGAAATCATATCACACTTTTCATCATAGTGCTTTTACCAATGCATAAAATGCATGGAGAAGTCATTTCGAATGACTGGTCCTCAGTGTTGTGAGAACGATGACTGGATAAAATTTTTGGTGGTTTCTTGTTCAGTCCATAGGCCCTACATCATGTGGCCAAACCGGTGAGCATGTGGCTCTATTAGTATAGGAGATACCTGAAAACATATCACACTTTTCATCATAGTGCTTTTACCAATGCATAAAATGCATGGAGAAGTCATTTCGAATGACTGGTCCTTCAGTGTTGTGAGAATGATGACTGGTTAAAATTTTTGGTGGTTTCTTGTTCAGTCCATAGGCCTACATCATGTGGCAACCGGTGAGCATGTGGCTCTATTAGTATAGGAGATACCTGAAAACATATCACACTTTTCATCATAGTGCTTTTACCAATGCATAAAATGCATGGAGAAGTCATTTCGAATGACTGGTCCTCAGTGTTGTGAGAACGATGACTGGTTAAAATGTTTGGTGGTTTCTTGTTCAGTCCATAGGCCTACATCATGTGGCAAACCGGTGAGCATGTGGCTCTATTAGTATAGGAGATACCTGAAAACATATCACACTTTTCATCATAGTGCTTTTACCAATGCATAAAATGCATGGAGAAGTCATTTCGAATGACTGGTCCTCAGTGTTGTGAGACCGATGACTGGATAAAATTTTTGGTGGTTTCTTGTTCAGTCCATAGGCCTACATCATGTGGCAAACCCGGTGAGCATGTGGCTCTATTAGTATAGGAGATACCTGAAAACATATCACACTTTTCATCATAGTGCTTTTACCAATGCATAAAATGCATGGAGAAGTCATTTCGAATGACTGGTCCTCAGTGTTGTGAGAACGATGACTGGTTAAAATTTTTGGTGGTTTCTTGTTCAGTCCATAGGCCTACATCATGTGGCAAACCGGTGAGCATGTGGCTCTATTAGTATAGGAGATACCTGAAAACATATCACACTTTTCATCATAGTGCTTTTACCAATGCATAAAATGAATGGAGAAGTCATTTCGAATGACTGGTCCTCAGTGTTGTGAGAACGATGACTGGTTAAAATTTTTTGGTGGTTTCTTGTTCAGTCCATAGGCCTACATCATGTGGCAAACCGGTGAGCATGTGGCTCTATTAGTATAGGAGATACCTGAAAACATATCACACTTTTCATCATAGTGCTTTTACCAATGCATAAAATGCATGGAGAAGTCATTTCGAATGACTGGTCCTCAGTGTTGTGAGAACGATGACTGGTTAAAATTTTTGGTGGTTTCTTGTTCAGTCCATAGGCCTACATCATGTGGCAAACCGGTGAGCATGTGGCTCTATTAGTATAGGAGATACTGAAAACATATCACACTTTTCATCATAGTGCATTTACCAATGCATAAAATGCATGGAGAAGTCATTTCGAATGACTGGTCCTCAGTGTTGTGAGAACGATGACTGGTTAAAATTTTTGGTGGTTTCTTGTTCAGTCCCATAGGCCTACATCATGTGGCAAACCGGTGAGCATGTGGCTCTATTAGTATAGGAGATACCTGAAAACATATCACACTTTTCATCATAGTGCTTTTACCAATGCATAAAATGCATGGAGAAGTCATTCGAATGACTGGTCCTCAGTGTTGTGAGAACGATGACTGGTTTAAAATTTTTGGTGGTTTCTTGTTCAGTCCATAGGCCTACATCATTTGGTGGTTTCTTGTTCAGTCCATAGGCCTACATCATGTGGCAAACCGGTGAGCATGTGGCTCTATTAGTATAGGAGATACCTGAAAACATATCACACTTTTCATCATAGTGCTTTTACCAATGCATAAAATGCATGGAGAAGTCATTTCGAATGACTGGTCCTCAGTGTTGTGAGAACGATGACTGGTTAAAATTTTTGGTGGTTTCTTGTTCAGTCCATAGGCCTACATCATGTGGCAAACCGGTGAGCATGTGGCTCTATTAGTATAGGAGATACCTGAAAACATATCACACTTTTCATCATAGTGCTTTTACCAATGCATAAAATGCATGGAGAAGTCATTTCGAATGACTGGTCCTCAGTGTTGTGAGAACGATGACTGGTTAAAATTTTTGGTGGTTTCTTGTTCAGTCCATAGGCCTACATCATGTGGCAAACCGGTGAGCATGTGGCTCTATTAGTATAGGAGATACCTGAAAACATATCACACTTTTCATCATAGTGCTTTTACCAATGCATAAAATGCATGGAGAAGTCATTTCGAATGACTGGTCCTCAGTGTTGTGAGAACGATGACTGGTTAAAATTTTTGGTGGTTTCTTGTTCAGTCCATAGGCCTACATCATGTGGCAAACCGGTGAGCATGTGGCTCTATTAGTATAGGAGATACCTGAAAACATATCACACTTTTCATCATAGTGCTTTTACCAATGCATAAAATGCATGGAGAAGTCATTTCGAATGACTGGTCCTCAGTGTTGTGAGAACGATGACTGGTTAAAATTTTTGGTGGTTTCTTGTTCAGTCCATAGGCCTACATCATGTGGCAAACCGGTGAGCATGTGGCTCTATTAGTATAGGAGATACCTGAAAACATATCACACTTTTCATCATAGTGCTTTTACCAATGCATAAAATGCATGGAGAAGTCATTTCGAATGACTGGTCCTCAGTGTTGTGAGAACGATGACTGGTTAAAATTTTTGGTGGTTTCTTGTTCAGTCCATAGGCCTACATCATGTGGCAAACCGGTGAGCATGTGGCTCTATTAGTATAGGAGATACCTGAAAACATATCACACTTTTCATCATAGTGCTTTTACCAATGCATAAAATGCATGGAGAAGTCATTTCGAATGACTGGTCCTCAGTGTTGTGAGAACGATGACTGGTTAAAATTTTTGGTGGTTTCTTGTTCAGTCCATAGGCCTACATCATGTGGCAAACCGGTGAGCATGTGGCTCTATTAGTATAGGAGATACCTGAAAACATATCACACTTTTCATCATAGTGCTTTTACCAATGCATAAAATGCATGGAGAAGTCATTTCGAATGACTGGTCCTCAGTGTTGTGAGAACGATGACTGGTTAAAATTTTTGGTGGTTTCTTGTTCAGTCCATAGGCCTACATCATGTGGCAAACCGGTGAGCATGTGGCTCTATTAGTATAGGAGATACCTGAAAACATATCACACTTTTCATCATAGTGCTTTTACCAATGCATAAAATGCATGGAGAAGTCATTTCGAATGACTGGTCCTCAGTGTTGTGAGAACGATGACTGGTTAAAATTTTTGGTGGTTTCTTGTTCAGTCCATAGGCCTACATCATGTGGCAAACCGGTGAGCATGTGGCTCTATTAGTATAGGAGATACCTGAAAACATATCACACTTTTCATCATAGTGCTTTTACCAATGCATAAAATGCATGGAGAAGTCATTTCGAATGACTGGTCCTCAGTGTTGTGAGAACGATGACTGGTTAAAATTTTTGGTGGTTTCTTGTTCAGTCCATAGGCCTACATCATGTGGCAAACCGGTGAGCATGTGGCTCTATTAGTATAGGAGATACCTGAAAACATATCACACTTTTCATCATAGTGCTTTTACCAATGCATAAAATGCATGGAGAAGTCATTTCGAATGACTGGTCCTCAGTGTTGTGAGAACGATGACTGGTTAAAATTTTTGGTGGTTTCTTGTTCAGTCCATAGGCCTACATCATGTGGCAAACCGGTGAGCATGTGGCTCTATTAGTATAGGAGATACCTGAAAACATATCACACTTTTCATCATAGTGCTTTTACCAATGCATAAAATGCATGGAGAAGTCATTTCGAATGACTGGTCCTCAGTGTTGTGAGAACGATGACTGGTTAAAATTTTTGGTGGTTTCTTGTTCAGTCCATAGGCCTACATCATGTGGCAAACCGGTGAGCATGTGGCTCTATTAGTATAGGAGATACCTGAAAACATATCACACTTTTCATCATAGTGCTTTTACCAATGCATAAAATGCATGGAGAAGTCATTTCGAATGACTGGTCCTCAGTGTTGTGAGAACGATGACTGGTTAAAATTTTTGGTGGTTTCTTGTTCAGTCCATAGGCCTACATCATGTGGCAAACCGGTGAGCATGTGGCTCTATTAGTATAGGAGATACCTGAAAACATATCACACTTTTCATCATAGTGCTTTTACCAATGCATAAAATGCATGGAGAAGTCATTTCGAATGACTGGTCCTCAGTGTTGTGAGAACGATGACTGGTTAAAATTTTTGGTGGATTTCTTGTTCAGTCCATAGGCCTACATCATGTGGCAAACCGGTGAGCATGTGGCTCTATTAGTATAGGAGATACCTGAAAACATATCACACTTTTCATCATAGTGCTTTTACCAATGCATAAAATGCATGGAGAAGTCATTTCGAATGACTGGTCCTCAGTGTTGTGAGAACGATGACTGGTTAAAATTTTTGGTGGTTTCTTGTTCAGTCCATAGGCCTACATCATGTGGCAAACCGGTGAGCATGTGGCTCTATTAGTATAGGAGATACCTGAAAACATATCACACTTTTCATCATAGTGCTTTTACCAATGCATAAAATGCATGGAGAAGTCATTTCGAATGACTGGTCCTCAGTGTTGTGAGAACGATGACTGGTTAAAATTTTTGGTGGTTTCTTGTTCAGTCCATAGGCCTACATCATGTGGCAAACCGGTGAGCATGTGGCTCTATTAGTATAGGAGATACCTGAAAACATATCACACTTTTCATCATAGTGCTTTTACCAATGCATAAAATGCATGGAGAAGTCATTTCGAATGACTGGTCCTCAGTGTTGTGAGAACGATGACTGGTTAAAATTTTTGGTGGTTTCTTGTTCAGTCCATAGGCCTACATCATGTGGCAAACCGGTGAGCATGTGGCTCTATTAGTATAGGAGATACCTGAAAACATATCACACTTTTCATCATAGTGCTTTTACCAATGCATAAAATGCATGGAGAAGTCATTTCGAATGACTGGTCCTCAGTGTTGTGAGAACGATGACTGGTTAAAATTTTTGGTGGTTTCTTGTTCAGTCCATAGGCCTACATCATGTGGCAAACCGGTGAGCATGTGGCTCTATTAGTATAGGAGATACCTGAAAACATATCACACTTTTCATCATAGTGCTTTTACCAATGCATAAAATGCATGGAGAAGTCATTTCGAATGACTGGTCCTCAGTGTTGTGAGAACGATGACTGGTTAAAATTTTTGGTGGTTTCTTGTTCAGTCCATAGGCCTACATCATGTGGCAAACCGGTGAGCATGTGGCTCTATTAGTATAGGAGATACCTGAAAACATATCACACTTTTCATCATAGTGCTTTTACCAATGCATAAAATGCATGGAGAAGTCATTTCGAATGACTGGTCCTCAGTGTTGTGAGAACGATGACTGGTTAAAATTTTTGGTGGTTTCTTGTTCAGTCCATAGGCCTACATCATGTGGCAAACCGGTGAGCATGTGGCTCTATTAGTATAGGAGATACCTGAAAACATATCACACTTTTCATCATAGTGCTTTTACCAATGCATAAAATGCATGGAGAAGTCATTTCGAATGACTGGTCCTCAGTGTTGTGAGAACGATGACTGGTTAAAATTTTTGGTGGTTTCTTGTTCAGTCCATAGGCCTACATCATGTGGCAAACCGGTGAGCATGTGGCTCTATTAGTATAGGAGATACCTGAAAACATATCACACTTTTCATCATAGTGCTTTTACCAATGCATAAAATGCATGGAGAAGTCATTTCGAATGACTGGTCCTCAGTGTTGTGAGAACGATGACTGGTTAAAATTTTTGGTGGTTTCTTGTTCAGTCCATAGGCCTACATCATGTGGCAAACCGGTGAGCATGTGGCTCTATTAGTATAGGAGATACCTGAAAACATATCACACTTTTCATCATAGTGCTTTTACCAATGCATAAAATGCATGGAGAAGTCATTTCGAATGACTGGTCCTCAGTGTTGTGAGAACGATGACTGGTTAAAATTTTTGGTGGTTTCTTGTTCAGTCCATAGGCCTACATCATGTGGCAAACCGGTGAGCATGTGGCTCTATTAGTATAGGAGATACCTGAAAACATATCACACTTTTCATCATAGTGCTTTTACCAATGCATAAAATGCATGGAGAAGTCATTTCGAATGACTGGTCCTCAGTGTTGTGAGAACGATGACTGGTTAAAATTTTTGGTGGTTTCTTGTTCAGTCCATAGGCCTACATCATGTGGCAAACCGGTGAGCATGTGGCTCTATTAGTATAGGAGATACCTGAAAACATATCACACTTTTCTCATAGTGCTTTTACCAATGCATAAAATGAATGGAGAAGTCATTTCGAATGACTGGTCCTCAGTGTTGTGAGAACGATGACTGGTTAAAATTTTTGGTGGTTTCTTGTTCAGTCCATAGGCCTACATCATGTGGCAAACCGGTGAGCATGTGGCTCTATTAGTATAGGAGATACCTGAAAACATATCACACTTTTCATCATAGTGCTTTTACCAATGCATAAAATGCATGGAGAAGTCATTTCGAATGACTGGTCCTCAGTGTTGTGAGAACGATGACTGGTTAAAATTTTTGGTGGTTTCTTGTTCAGTCCATAGGCCTACATCATGTGGCAAACCGGTGAGCATGTGGCTCTATTAGTATAGGAGATACCTGAAAACATATCACACTTTTCATCATAGTGCTTTTACCAATGCATAAAATGCATGGAGAAGTCATTTCGAATGACTGGTCCTCAGTGTTGTGAGAACGATGACTGGTTAAAATTTTTGGTGGTTTCTTGTTCAGTCCATAGGCCTACATCATGTGGCAAACCGGTGAGCATGTGGCTCTATTAGTATAGGAGATACCTGAAAACATATCACACTTTTCATCATAGTGCTTTTACCAATGCATAAAATGCATGGAGAAGTCATTTCGAATGACTGGTCCCTCAGTGTTGTGAGAACGATGACTGGTTAAAATTTTTGGTGGTTTCTTGTTCAGTCCATAGGCCTACATCATGTGGCAAACCGGTGAGCATGTGGCTCTATTAGTATAGGAGATACCTGAAAACATATCACACTTTTCATCATAGTGCTTTTACCAATGCATAAAATGCATGGAGAAGTCATTTCGAATGACTGGTCCTCAGTGTTGTGAGAACGATGACTGGTTAAAATTTTTGGTGGTTTCTTGTTCAGTCCATAGGCCTACATCATGTGGCAAACCGGTGAGCATGTGGCTCTATTAGTATAGGAGATACCTGAAAACATATCACACTTTTCATCATAGTGCTTTTACCAATGCATAAAATGCATGGAGAAGTCATTTCGAATGACTGGTCCTCAGTGTTGTGAGAACGATGACTGGTTAAAATTTTGGGTGGTTTCTTGTTCAGTCCATAGGCCTACATCATGTGGCAAACCGGTGAGCATGTGGCTCTATTAGTATAGGAGATACCTGAAAACATATCACACTTTTCATCATAGTGCTTTTACCAATGCATAAAATGCATGGAGAAGTCATTTCGAATGACTGGTCCTCAGTGTTGTGAGAACGATGACTGGTTAAAATTTTTGGTGGTTTCTTGTTCAGTCCATAGGCCTACATCATGTGGCAAACCGGTGAGCATGTGGCTCTATTAGTATAGGAGATACCTGAAAACATATCACACTTTTCATCATAGTGCTTTTACCAATGCATAAAATGCATGGAGAAGTCATTTCGAATGACTGGTCCTCAGTGTTGTGAGAACGATGACTGGTTAAAATTTTTGGTGGTTTCTTGTTCAGTCCATAGGCCTACATCATGTGGCAAACCGGTGAGCATGTGGCTCTATTAGTATAGGAGATACCTGAAAACATATCACACTTTTCATCATAGTGCTTTTACCAATGCATAAAATGCATGGAGAAGTCATTCGAATGACTGGTCCTCAGTGTTGTGAGAACGATGACTGGTTAAAATTTTTGGTGGTTTCTTGTTCAGTCCATAGGCCTACATCATGTGGCAAACCGGTGAGCATGTGGCTCTATTAGTATAGGAGATACCTGAAAACATATCACACTTTTCATCATAGTGCTTTTACCAATGCATAAAATGCATGGAGAAGTCATTTCGAATGACTGGTCCTCAGTGTTGTGAGAACGATGACTGGTTAAAATTTTTGGTGGTTTCTTGTTCAGTCCATAGGCCTACATCATGTGGCAAACCGGTGAGCATGTGGCTCTATTAGTATAGGAGATACCTGAAAACATATCACACTTTTCATCATAGTGCTTTTACCAATGCATAAAATGCATGGAGAAGTCATTTCGAATGACTGGTCCTCAGTGTTGTGAGAACGATGACTGGTTAAAATTTTTGGTGGTTTCTTGTTCAGTCCATAGGCCTACATCATGTGGCAAACCGGTGAGCATGTGGCTCTATTAGTATAGGAGATACCTGAAAACATATCACACTTTCATCATAGTGCTTTTACCAATGCATAAAATGCATGGAGAAGTCATTTCGAATGACTGGTCCTCAGTGTTGTGAGAACGATGACTGGTTAAAATTTTTGGTGGTTTCTTGTTCAGTCCATAGGCCTACATCATGTGGCAAACCGGTGAGCATGTGGCTCTATTAGTATAGGAGATACCTGAAAACATATCACACTTTTCATCATAGTGCTTTTACCAATGCATAAAATGCATGGAGAAGTCATTTCGAATGACTGGTCCTCAGTGTTGTGAGAACGATGACTGGTTAAAATTTTTGGTGGTTTCTTGTTCAGTCCATAGGCCTACATCATGTGGCAAACCGGTGAGCATGTGGCTCTATTAGTATAGGAGATACCTGAAAACATATCACACTTTTCATCATAGTGCTTTTACCAATGCATAAAATGCATGGAGAAGTCATTTCGAATGACTGGTCCTCAGTGTTGTGAGAACGATGACTGGTTAAAATTTTTGGTGGTTTCTTGTTCTGTCCATAGGCCCTACATCATGTGGCAAACCGGTGAGCATGTGGCTCTATTAGTATAGGAGATACCTGAAAACATATCACACTTTTCATCATAGTGCTTTTACCAATGCATAAAATGCATGGAGAAGTCATTTCGAATGACTGGTCCTCAGTGTTGTGAGAACGATGACTGGTTAAAATTTTTGGTGGTTTCTTGTTCAGTCCATAGGCCTACATCATGTGGCAAACCGGTGAGCATGTGGCTCTATTAGTATAGGAGATACCTGAAACATATCACACTTTTCATCCATAGTGCTTTTACCAATGCATAAAATGCATGGAGAAGTCATTTCGAATGACTGGTCCTCAGTGTTGTGAGAACGATGACTGGTTAAAATTTTTGGTCGGTTTCTTGTTCAGTCCATAGGCCTACATCATGTGGCAAACCGGTGAGCATGTGGCTCTATTAGTATAGGAGATACCTGAAAACATATCACACTTTTCATCATAGTGCTTTTACCAATGCATAAAATGCATGGAGAAGTCATTTCGAATGACTGGTCCTCAGTGTTGTGAGAACGATGACTGGTTAAAATTTTTGGTGGTTTCTTGTTCAGTCCATAGGCCTACATCATGTGGCAAACCGGTGAGCATGTGGCTCTATTAGTATAGGAGATACCTGAAAACATATCACACTTTTCATCATAGTGCTTTTACCAATGCATAAAATGCATGGAGAAGTCATTTCGAATGACTGGTCCTCAGTGTTGTGAGAACGATGACTGGTTAAAATTTTTGGTGGTTTCTTGTTCAGTCCATAGGCCTACATCATGTGGCAAACCGGTGAGCATGTGGCTCTATTAGTATAGGAGATACCTGAAAACATATCACACTTTTCATCATAGTGCTTTTACCAATGCATAAAATGCATGGAGAAGTCATTTCGAATGACTGGTCCTCAGTGTTGTGAGAACGATGACTGGTTAAAATTTTTGGTGGTTTCTTGTTCAGTCCATAGGCCTACATCATGTGGCAAACCGGTGAGCATGTGGCTCTATTAGTATAGGAGATACCTGAAAACATATCACACTTTTCATCATAGTGCTTTTACCAATGCATAAAATGCATGGAGAAGTCATTTCGAATGACTGGTCCTCAGTGTTGTGAGAACGATGACTGGTTAAAATTTTTGGTGGTTTCTTGTTCAGTCCATAGGCCTACATCATGTGGCAAACCGGTGAGCATGTGGCTCTATTAGTATAGGAGATACCTGAAAACATATCACACTTTTCATCATAGTGCTTTTACCAATGCATAAAATGCATGGAGAAGTCATTTCGAATGACTGGTCCTCAGTGTTGTGAGAACGATGACTGGTTAAAATTTTTGGTGGTTTCTTGTTCAGTCCATAGGCCTACATCATGTGGCAAACCGGTGAGCATGTGGCTCTATTAGTATAGGAGATACCTGAAAACATATCACACTTTTCATCATAGTGCTTTTACCAATGCATAAAATGCATGGAGAAGTCATTTCGAATGACTGGTCCTCAGTGTTGTGAGAACGATGACTGGTTAAAATTTTTGGTGGTTTCTTGTTCAGTCCATAGGCCTACATCATGTGGCAAACCGGTGAGCATGTGGCTCTATTAGTATAGGAGATACCTGAAAACATATCACACTTTTCATCATAGTGCTTTTACCAATGCATAAAATGCATGGAGAAGTCATTTCGAATGACTGGTCCTCAGTGTTGTGAGAACGATGACTGGTTAAAATTTTTGGTGGTTTCTTGTTCAGTCCATAGGCCTACATCATGTGGCAAACCGGTGAGCATGTGGCTCTATTAGTATAGGAGATACCTGAAAACATATCACACTTTTCATCATAGTGCTTTTACCAATGCATAAAATGCATGGAGAAGTCATTTCGAATGACTGGTCCTCAGTGTTGTGAGAACGATGACTGGTTAAAATTTTTGGTGGTTTCTTGTTCAGTCCATAGGCCTACATCATGTGGCAAACCGGTGAGCATGTGGCTCTATTAGTATAGGAGATACCTGAAAACATATCACACTTTTCATCATAGTGCTTTTACCAATGCATAAAATGCATGGAGAAGTCATTTCGAATGACTGGTCCTCAGTGTTGTGAGAACGATGACTGGTTAAAATTTTTGGTGGTTTCTTGTTCAGTCCATAGGCCTACATCATGTGGCAAACCGGTGAGCATGTGGCTCTATTAGTATAGGAGATACCTGAAAACATATCACACTTTTCATCATAGTGCTTTTACCAATGCATAAAATGCATGGAGAAGTCATTTCGAATGACTGGTCCTCAGTGTTGTGAGAACGATGACTGGTTAAAATTTTTGGTGGTTTCTTGTTCAGTCCATAGGCCTACATCATGTGGCAAACCGGTGAGCATGTGGCTCTATTAGTATAGGAGATACCTGAAAACATATCACACTTTTCATCATAGTGCTTTTACCAATGCATAAAATGCATGGAGAAGTCATTTCGAATGACTGGTCCTCAGTGTTGTGAGAACGATGACTGGTTAAAATTTTTGGTGGTTTCTTGTTCAGTCCATAGGCCTACATCATGTGGCAAACCGGTGAGCATGTGGCTCTATTAGTATAGGAGATACCTGAAAACATATCACACTTTTCATCATAGTGCTTTTACCAATGCATAAAATGCATGGAGAAGTCATTTCGAATGACTGGTCCTCAGTGTTGTGAGAACGATGACTGGTTAAAATTTTTGGTGGTTTCTTGTTCAGTCCATAGGCCTACATCATGTGGCAAACCGGTGAGCATGTGGCTCTATTAGTATAGGAGATACCTGAAAACATATCACACTTTTCATCATAGTGCTTTTACCAATGCATAAAATGCATGGAGAAGTCATTTCGAATGACTGGTCCTCAGTGTTGTGAGAACGATGACTGGTTAAAATTTTTGGTGGTTTCTTGTTCAGTCCATAGGCCTACATCATGTGGCAAACCGGTGAGCATGTGGCTCTATTAGTATAGGAGATACCTGAAAACATATCACACTTTTCATCATAGTGCTTTTACCAATGCATAAAATGCATGGAGAAGTCATTTCGAATGACTGGTCCTCAGTGTTGTGAGAACGATGACTGGTTAAAATTTTTGGTGGTTTCTTGTTCAGTCCATAGGCCTACATCATGTGGCAAACCGGTGAGCATGTGGCTCTATTAGTATAGGAGATACCTGAAAACATATCACACTTTTCATCATAGTGCTTTTACCAATGCATAAAATGCATGGAGAAGTCATTTCGAATGACTGGTCCTCAGTGTTGTGAGAACGATGACTGGTTAAAATTTTTGGTGGTTTCTTGTTCAGTCCATAGGCCTACATCATGTGGCAAACCGGTTGAGCATGTGGCTCTATTAGTATAGGAGATACCTGAAAACATATCACACTTTTCATCATAGTGCTTTTACCAATGCATAAAATGCATGGAGAAGTCATTTCGAATGACTGGTCCTCAGTGTTGTGAGAACGATGACTGGTTAAAATTTTTGGTGGTTTCTTGTTCAGTCCATAGGCCTACATCATGTGGCAAACCGGTGAGCATGTGGCTCTATAGTATAGGATACCTGAAAACATATCACACTTTTCATCATAGTGCTTTTACCAATGCATAAATGCATGGAGAAGTCATTTCGAATGACTGGTCCTCAGTGTTGTGAGAACGATGACTGGTTAAAATTTTTGGTGGTTTCTTGTTCAGTCCATAGGCCTACATCATGTGGCAAACCGGTGAGCATGTGGCTCTATTAGTATAGGAGATACCTGAAAACATATCACACTTTTCATCATAGTGCTTTTACCAATGCATAAAATGCATGGAGAAGTCATTTCGAATGACTGGTCCTCAGTGTTTTGAGAACGATGACTGTTAAAATTTTTGTGGTTTCTTGTTCAGTCCATAGGCCTACATCATGTGGCAAACCGGGTGAGCATGTGGCTCTATTAGTATAGGAGATACTGAAAACATATCACACTTTTCATCATAGTGCTTTTACCAATGCATAAAATGCATGGAGAAGTCATTTCGAATGACTGGTCCTCAGTGTTGTGAGAACGATGACTGGTTTAAAATTTTTGGGTGGTTTCTTGTTCAGTCCATAGGCCTACATCATGTGGCAAACCGTGTGAGCATGTGGCTCTATTAGTATAGGAGATACCTGAAAACATATCACACTTTTCATCATAGTGCTTTTACCAATGCATAAAATGCATGGAGAAGTCATTTCGAATGACTGGTCCTCAGTGTTGTGAGAACGATGACTGGTTAAAATTTTTGGTGGTTTCTTGTTCAGTCCATAGGCCTACATCATGTGGCAAAACCGGTGAGCATGTGGCTCTATTAGTATAGGAGATACCTGAAAACATATCACACTTTTCATCATAGTGCTTTTACCAATGCATAAAATGCATGGAGAAGTCATTTCGAATGACTGGTCCTCAGTGTTGTGAGAACGATGACTGGTTAAAATTTTTGGTGGTTTCTTGTTCAGTCCATAGGCCTACATCATGTGGCAAACCGGTGAGCATGTGGCTCTATTAGTATAGGAGATACCTGAAAACATATCACACTTTTCATCATAGTGCTTTTACCAATGCATAAAATGCATGGAGAAGTCATTTCGAATGACTGGTCCTCAGTGTTGTGAGAACGATGACTGGTTAAAATTTTTGGTGGTTTCTTGTTCAGTCCATAGGCCTACATCATGTGGCAAACCGGTGAGCATGTGGCTCTATTAGTATAGGAGATACCTGAAAACATATCACACTTTTCATCATAGTGCTTTTACCAATGCATAAAATGCATGGAGAAGTCATTTCGAATGACTGGGTCCTCAGTGTTGTGAGAACGATGACTGGTTAAATTTTTGGTGGTTTCTTGTTCAGTCCATAGGCCTACATCATGTGGCAAACCGGTGAGCATGTGGCTCTATTAGTATAGGAGATACCTGAAAACATATCACACTTTTCATCATAGTGCTTTTACCAATGCATAAAATGCATGGAGAAGTCATTTCGAATGACTGGTCCTCAGTGTTGTGAGAACGATGACTGGTTAAAATTTTTGGTGGTTTCTTGTTCAGTCCATAGGCCTACATCATGTGGCAAACCGGTGAGCATGTGGCTCTATTAGTATAGGAGATACCTGAAAACATATCACACTTTTCATCTTAGTGCTTTTTACCAATGCATAAAATGCATGGAGAAGTCATTTCGAATGACTGGTCCTCAGTGTTGTGAGAACGATGACTGGTTAAAATTTTGGTGGTTTCTTGTTCAGTCCATAGGCCTACATCATGTGGCAAACCGGTGAGCATGTGGCTCTATTAGTATAGGAGATACCTGAAAACATATCACACTTTTCATCATAGTGCTTTTACCAATGCATAAAATGCATGGAGAAGTCATTTCGAATGACTGGTCCTCAGTGTTGTGAGAACGATGACTGGTTAAAATTTTGGTGGTTTCTTGTTCAGTCCATAGGCCTACATCATGTGGCAAACCGGTGAGCATGTGGCTCTATTAGTATAGGAGATACCTGAAAACATATCACACTTTTCATCATAGTGCTTTTACCAATGCATAAAATGCATGGAGAAGTCATTCGAATGACTGGTCCTCAGTGTTGTGAGAACGATGACTGGTTAAAATTTTTGGTGGTTTCTTGTTCAGTCCATAGGCCTACATCATGTGGCAAACCGGTGAGCATGTGGCTCTATTAGTATAGGAGATACCTGAAAACATATCACACTTTTCATCATAGTGCTTTTACCAATGCATAAAATGCATGGAGAAGTCATTTCGAATGACTGGTCCTCAGTGTTGTGAGAACGATGACTGGTTAAAATTTTGGTGGTTTCTTGTTCAGTCCATAGGCCTACATCATGTGGCAAACCGGTGAGCATGTGGCTCTATTAGTATAGGAGATACCTGAAAACATATCACACTTTTCATCATAGTGCTTTTACCAATGCATTAAAATGCATGGAGAAGTCATTTCGAATGACTGGTCCTCAGTGTTGTGAGAACGATGACTGTTAAAATTTTGGTGGTTTCTTGTTCAGTCCCATAGGCCTACATCATGTGGCAAACCGGTGAGCATGTGGCTCTATTAGTATAGGAGATACCTGAAAACATATCACACTTTTCATCATATGTGCTTTTACCAATGCATAAAATGCATGGAGAAGTCATTTCGAATGACTGGTCCTCAGTGTTGTGAGAACGATGACTGGTTAAAATTTTGGGTGGTTTCTTGTTCAGTCCATAGGCCTACATCATGTGGCAAACCGGTGAGCATGTGGCTCTATTAGTATAGGAGATACCTGAAAACATATCACACTTTTCATCATAGTGCTTTTACCAATGCATAAAATGCATGGAGAAGTCATTTCGAATGATGATCGGTCAGTGTTGTGAGAACGATGACTGGTTAAAATTTTTGGTGGTTTCTTGTTCAGTCCATAGGCCTACATCATGTGGCAAACCGGTGAGCATGTGGCTCTATTAGTATAGGAGATACCTGAAAACATATCACACTTTTCATCATAGTGCTTTTACCAATGCATAAAATGCATGGAGAAGTCATTTCGAATGACTGGTCCTCAGTGTTGTGAGAACGATGACTGGTTAAAATTTTTGGTGGTTTCTTGTTCAGTCCATAGGCCTACATCATGTGGCAAACCGGTGAGCATGTGGCTCTATTAGTATAGGAGATACCTGAAAACATATCACACTTTTCATCATAGTGCTTTTACCAATGCATAAAATGCATGGAGAAGTCATTTCGAATGACTGGTCCTCAGTGTTGTGAGAACGATGACTGGTTAAAATTTTTGGTGGTTTCTTGTTCAGTCCATAGGCCTACATCATGTGGCAAACCGGTGAGCATGTGGCTCTATTAGTATAGGAGATACCTGAAAACATATCACACTTTT
>NW_027193427.1:0-18072 GCF_032444005.1 Ranitomeya imitator
AGAAGGTAAGTATATCCTTTTTTTATTTTAATTCTTTTTTTTTACAGAAATATGGTTCCCAAGGGCCTGGATGAGAGTCTCCTCTCATCCAGACCTGGGTACCATCCGCACATGAAGCGCTCACTTTACGCATAGTGGGCATAGCCACATGCGTAAAGTGAGCGTTTCAATGCAATCCTATGGCTGCGATTCCGCAGAAATAATGAACATGCTGCGGATTTTACCGCTATGTGATTCCGCAAAAATGCGGCAGAAACGCATAAAGGCAAAGTGGGCACACAGCCTTAGTGTTTTCAAAAATTACCTAAAAACATTAAAAAAGTATACAATCTGTTATCTCTGTCGGACGCCTGGTGTATCTGTGGTGTCAAAATCTTCACTTCAGAAGCATACGTTGCATTGTTCTGTCTGCTAGCCTTGGTCTACTCAGTAATTAGTGTTTTCAAAAATTCCCAAAAAACATTAAAAAAATGTATACAAAAAAAAACAAAACAGGTTCCTCGCATTATGTTCTCATTCACTTTATGCAGTTAATAGCCCTCTGTGTCTGTACTGCTACATACTTAGGCAGTTAACTGGTTCATGCAGCTTTACATGCACTATGGCCAGTCCGAATAACTATAGCAATTGTTACCATCCACCTCCCGTGTCTCCCCTTTTCCCCATAGTTTGTAAGCTTGCGAGCAGGGCCCTCATTCCTCCTGGTATCTGTTTCGAACTGTATTTCTGTTATGCTGTAATGTCTATTGTCTGTACAAGTCCACTCTATAATTTGTAAAGCGCTGCGGAATATGTTGGCGCTATATAAATAAAAATTATTATTATTATTATGTTATCTCTGTCAGATGCACGGTGTATCTGTGGTGTCCAAATCCTTGCTTTGCAGGCATACATTGCATTTTTTGGTCTGCTACCTTGTACACAGAATGTTTTGTTTTTGAAATGTTTACAAAATACAGGCCACATATTGAAAGTCTGTTATCTCAGTCACATATCTGGTCTAACTGTGGTCTTCAAATCTTGGCTTTTCAGCCATACGTTCCATTTTTTGGTCTGCTAGACTGGTACCCTTAGGGGATACAGTATTTTGTTGTTTTTAAAATTGTGAAAAATACAGGCCACATATTGAAACAGTCTGTTATCTCAGTCAGACGTCTGGTGTATCCGTGGTCTGCAAATCTTGGCTTTTCAGCCATAAATTCCATTTTTGGGTCTGCTGGACTGCTACCCTTGGTGGATACAGTATTTTGTTGTTTTTAAAATTGTAAAAAATACATCCCACATATTGAAACAGTCTGTTATCTTAGTCACACGTCTGGTCTATCTGTGGTCTTAAAATCTTGGCTTTTCAGCCATACATTCCAGTTTTTGGTCTGATACCCCTGGTGTATACAGTATTTTGATGTTTTTTAAAATTGTGAAAAATGCAGGCCAAATATTGAAACAGTCTGTTATCTCAGTCACACATCTGGTCTATCTGTGGTCTGCAAATCTTGGCTTTTCTGCCATACATTCCATTTTTTGGTCTGCTAGACTGCTACCATTGGTGGATACAGTATTTTGTTGTTTTTAAAATTGTGAAAAATACAGGTCACATAATGAAACAGTCTTCTATCTCTGTCTGATGCCTGTTCTATGTGTGGTCTAAAAATACCGTATATACTCGAGTATAAGTCGACCCGAGTATAAGCCGATCCCCCTAATTTTGCCACAAAAAACTGGGAAAACTTATTGACTCAAGTATAAGCCTAGGGTAGGAAATGCAGCAGCTACCGGTGAATTTCAAAAATAAAAATAGATTCTCCATACCGTTCATTATTGCCCCATAAGATGCTCCATATAAAGCTGTGCCACATATAATGCTCTGCACCGTTCATTATGGCCCCATATAAAGCTGTGCCACATATAATGCTCTGCACGTTCATTATGGCCCCATATAAAGCTGTGCCACATATAATGCTCTGCACTGTTTATTATGGCCCCATATAAAGCTGTGCCACATATAATGCTCTGTACCATTCATTATGGCCCCATAGATGCTCCATATAACGCTGTGCCCCATTTATAATGCTCTGCACCGTTCATTATGGCCCCATAGATGCTCCATATAAAGCTGTGCCATATAGAATGCTGCTGCTGCTGCAATAAAAAAAACCACATACTCACCTCTCTTCGCTCAGGACGCCGACGCTTTCAATATTTACCTGCTCCTCGTGTGGCTCCGTCTCCAGCACTGACGCTCAGCAGAGCTCACGCACTGACTACATCACCGCACCCTCCGACCTGAGCGTCACTGCCAGAGGACGCTGGAGACGGAGCCGCACCAGAACGAGGAGCAGGTAAATATCGCACAGCGCTCCCTGTTGTGAATTCTGTTATCGAACTCCCTCCAGTAGTCATGGATGGTACTTCGGCGAGTTCTGTCCATGGAATCCCTCTGGTGGCTGTGAGTGGAGCTGCTGGTTCTGAGGTTCCTTCCACAGGTGACTTAGTTTATTCTTTGGCTGGTTGCTCTATTTAACTCCACTCAGATCGTTACTCCATGCCAGCTGTCAATGTTCTTGTACTGGTTCTGTTCGTTCGTGGATCTTTCTGGTGACCTGTCTACTCCAGCAGAAGCTAAGTCCCTGCTAGTTAATTATTTGTTCATTGTTTTCTTGTCCAGCTTGCTATCATGATTTTGCCTTCCTAGCTGGAAGCTCTGGGATGCAGAGTGGCACCTCCGCACCGTGAGTCGGTGCGGGGGTCTTTTTGCACACTCTGCGTGGTCTTTTTGTAGTTTTTGTGCTGACCGCAAAGATACCTTTCCTATCCTCAGTCTGTTTAGTAAGTCTGGCCTCCTTTGCTGAAACCTGTTTCATTTCTGTGTTTGTGACTTTCATCTTAACTCACAGTCAATATATGTGGGGGGCTGCCTTTTCCTTTGGGGAATTTCTCTGAGGCAAGGTAGGCTTTATTTTCTATCTCTAGGGCTAGTTAGCTCTTAGGCTGTGAAGAGGCGTCTAGGCAGAGTTAGATACGCTCCACGGCTATTTCTAGTGTATGTGTGATAGGATTAGGGGTTGCGGTCAGCAGAGCTCCCACTTCCCAGAGCTTGAAAAAGAAAAAAAAGAGCATGAACCGCACATCGCAAAATCATACGTTGATCTAAAGCCGCTAGGCAAAAATTAATATAACCGAATATAAGGTTTTCAGTTTAACATTCTGATCAGACTGTATGAAGCCCACTGCCCCTTCACGGCAAACCTCGTAGTGGGTCCTATCGCCCTAACGGAGCGGAGCCGTGCGGCGCCCACCGCCACAGCGGCCATGCACCAGCAGGGCGGACGGCCTGTTGCCCCACAGCACCCATGCTGCAAGACTGATTCCCCAAGACTCCAGACCGCGCCGCCCCACCAGCACAAAGCCACAGCAACAATGGCCGCCACACAGCACCAACACCAAAATGAAAGGAGCACTTAAACTCACCTTCCTACAGCTCTGCAGTGACAGCCAAAATGGGCTAGACCCCTTACTTTGCAGTCTCCTGCTAATTAAAATCACCTGAGCCAAATGGGAGGAGTGCTGGTCCAAGAAGAAGACTAGAACATGCTTTGCAAAAAAGAAAAAAAAGAGCATGAACCGCACATCCCAAAATCATACGTTGATCTAAAGCCGCTAGGCAAAAATTAATATAACCGAATATGAGGTTTTCAGTTTAACATTCTGATCAGACTGTATGAAGCCCACTGCCCCTTCACGGCAAACCTCGTAGTGGGTCCTATCGCCCTAACGGAGCGGAGCCGTGCGGCGCCCACCGCCACAGCGGCCATGCACCAGCAGGGCGGACGGCCTGTTGCCCCACAGCACCCATGCTGCAAGACTGAGTCCCCAAGACTCCAGACCGCGCCGCCCCACCAGCACAAAGCCACAGCAACAATGGCCGCCACACAGCACCAACACCAAAATGAAAGGAGCACTTAAACTCACCTTCCTACAGCTCTTCAGTGAGAGCCAAAATGGGCTAGACCCCTTACTTTGCAGTCTCCTGCTAATTAAAATCACCTGAGCCAAATGGGAGGAGTGCTGGTCCAAGAAGAAGACTAGAACATGCTTTGCAAAAAAGAAAAAAAAGAGCATGAACCGCACATCCCAAAATCATACGTTGATCTAAAGCCGCTAGGCAAAAATTAATATAACCGAATATGAGGTTTTCAGTTTAACATTCTGATTAGACTGTATGAAGCCCACTGCCCCTTCACGGCAAACCTCGTAGTGGGTCCTATCGCCCTAACGGAGCGGAGCCGTGCGGCGCCCACCGCCACAGCGGCCATGCACCAGCAGGGCGGACGGCCTGTTGCCCCACAGCACCCATGCTGCAAGACTGAGTCCCCAAGACTCCAGACCGCGCCGCCCCACCAGCACAAAGCCACAGCAACAATGGTCGCCACACAGCACCAACACCAAAATGAAAGGAGCACTTAAACTCACCTTCCTACAGCTCTTCAGTGAGAGCCAAAATGGGCTAGACCCCTTACTTTGCAGTCTCCTGCTAATTAAAATCACCTGAGCCAAATGGGAGGAGTGCTGGTCCAAGAAGAAGACTAGAACATGCTTTGCAAAAAAGAAAAAAAAGAGCATGAACCGCACATCCCAAAATCATACGTTGATCTAAAGCCGCTAGGCAAAAATTAATATAACCGAATATAAGGTTTTCAGTTTAACATTCTGATCAGACTGTATGAAGCCCACTGCCCCTTCACGGCAAATCTCGTAGTGGGTCCTATCGCCCTAACGGAGCGGAGCCGTGCGGCGCCCACCGCCACAGCGGCCATGCACCAGCAGGGCGGACGGCCTGTTGCCCCACAGCACCCATGCTGCAAGACTGAGTCCCCAAGACTACAGACCGCGCCGCCCCACCCCTCCAGTGGTCATGGATGGTACTTCGGCGAGTTCTGTCCATGGAATCCCTCTGGTGGCTGTGAGTGGAGCTGCTGGTTCTGAGGTTCCTTCCACAGGTGACTTAGTTTATTCTTTGGCTGGCTGCTCTATTTAACTCCACTCAGATCGTTACTCCATGCCAGCTGTCAATGTTCTTGTACTGGTTCTGTTCGTTCGTGGATCTTTCTGGTGACCTGTCTACTCCAGCAGAAGCTAAGTCCCTGCTAGTTAATTATTTGTTCATTGTTTTCTTGTCCAGCTTGCTATCATGATTTTGCCTTGCTAGCCGGAAGCTCTAGGATGCAGAGTGGCACCTCCGCACCGTGAGTTGGTGCGGGGGTCTTTTTGCACACTCTGCGTGGTCTTTTTGTAGTTTTTGTGCTGACCGCAAAGATACCTTTCCTATCCTCAGTCTGTTTAGTAAGTCTGGCCTCCTTTGCTGAAACCTGTTTCATTTCTGTGTTTGTGACTTTCATCTTAACTCACAGTCAATATATGTGGGGGGCTGCCTTTTCCTTTGGGGAATTTCTCTGAGGCAAGGTAGGCTTTATTTTCTATCTCTAGGGCTAGTTAGCTCTTAGGCTGTGAAGAGGCGTCTAGGCAGAGTTAGATACGCTCCACGGCTATTTCTAGTGTATGTGTGATAGGATTAGGGGTTGCGGTCAGCAGAGCTCCCACTTCCCAGAGCTTGTCCTGTGTTAGTTTAACCATCATGTCTTTCCGGGTGCTCCTAACCACCAGGTCCATAACAGCTCCCCCTCCCCGTATACTTACCTGCTCCTGGCGCGGTCCCTGCATCTTCTTCCTAAATCAGCAAAGAAAAAGAAGCAGCAAACAGTCCAAAATTATGAAGAATACAAAAGAAACTTTATTAACAATAATGTCAGGTAAAAACATAACAGAGGGAAAAACAATCCCCACGCTACACAAAGCATGCACCTAAACGGGCAGGGGATAGGTGTCTACAGTACAAAAATACATACACTACTAACCTTATAGAAACAGCTCATAAGGAATCAATAGTTGTGCAGGACTGACCTAGTATAGCTAAATATACTTAGAACCGTGTGGTCCATGATTTTGTAGCAGTGCCCATGCACAGTATCTAGTGTATACATACCGGGTAAAGTAGAGAAATCACACGTATGGACTGGCACCTCACCCCTGTCCTCCCCGACGCTCATTTCGGCTAATGCCTTTTTCAAGGGGTCGGTCTTCCTGTATTGAGCGGTCACAGTTACCGATCATTACAGTCATGAATATGTGGCTCCACCTCTATGGGAGGCGGAGCCGCATATTCATGATTGCAATGAGCGGTACCATGTGACCGTTCAATACAGGAAGAAGATGCAGCGCTGGAAGAAGCAGGGACCGCACCAGCAGTAGGTAAGTATAACTAGACAGCCCCCGCTCTCCCTCCCCTGCCGACCCCCGGGTATGATTCGAGTATAAGCCGAGAGGGGGACTTTCAGCCCAAAAAAAGGGCTGAAAATCTCGGCTTATACTCGAGTATATACGGTAGTTGTTTTTCATGCATACATTCCAATTTTTGGTCTGTCTAATACTCTAGGTCTATACACTATCTTGGTAAAAAATATATATATATACATATACAGTACAGACCAAATGTTTGGACACACCTTCTCATTTAAAGATTTTTCTGTATTTTCATGACTATAAAAATTGTACATTCACACTGAAGGCATCAAAACTATGAAATAATCCTTTATGGGCCAGAGTCCTTGTTCAACCACAATTGTGCTGTGTTCTCAGAGGCGTATATAATGTATAGCTCTGGACATTGTAATGATTCTTTTTATTGTTTTTCCTGTTTAAAATTTCAATAAATATATTTACTGAAAAAAAAAATATGAAATAACACAGGTGGAATTATATACTTAACAAAAAAGTGTGAAACAACTGAAATTATGTCTTATATTCTAGGTTCTTCAAAGTAGCCACCTTGTGCTTTGATGACTGCTTTGCACACTCTTGGCATTCTCTTGATGAGCTTCAAGAGGTAGTCACCGGGAATGGTTTTCACTTCACAGGTGTGCCCTGTCAGGTTTAATAAGTGGGATTTCTTGCCTTATAAATGGGGTTGGAACCATCAGTTGTGTTGTTCAGAAGTCTGGTGGATAGTGATACACAGCTGATAGTCCTACTGAATAGACTGTTAGAATTTGTATTATGGCAAGAAAAAAGCAACTAAGTAAAGAAAAATGAGTGTCCATCATTACTTTAAGAAATTAAGATCAGTCAGTCCGAAAAATTGGGAAAACTTTGAAAGTGTCCCCAAGTGCAGTGGCAAAAACCATCAAGCGCTACAAAGAAACTGGCTCACATGAGGACCGCCTCATGAAAGGAAGACCAAGAGTCACCTCTGCTTCTGAGGATAAGTTTATCCAAGTCACCAGCCTCAGAAATCACAGGTTAACAGCAGCTCAGATTAGAGACCAGGTCAATGCCACACAGAGTTCTAACAGCAGACACATCTCTACAACAACTGTTAAGAGGAGACTTTGTGCAGCAGGCCTTCATGGTAAAATAGCTGCTAGGAAACCACTGCTAATGACAGGCAACAACCAGAAGAGACTTGTTTGTGCTGAAGAACACAAGGAATGGACATTAGACCAGTGGAAATATGTGCTGGCCCTTGGCTCCGTCCAAGTCGGCGGAAGACAACGGCTCTGCAGAGCAATCAAAAGATTGGTGCCAAGAATTACATGTGGGCACTGATGCTACTCCATCTCACCAGATACAGGGGGCCTACAGGGTGGTTCACGAGTATGAGCAGGTATTCAGCAAACACCCCCTTGATTTCGGGTGGGTAAAAGGATTCAACATCACATCCCCACAGGAGATCACCCGCCCGTAAAAAAAAGATACCATCCTGTACCCCCAGCTCATTATCAGTGTGCCAAGGACATGTTGTGAGAGATGAAGGAGGCTGGGGTAGTGAGAGACAGCTGTAGCCCCTGGGCAGCTCCATTAGTCCTCGTTAGAAAGAAAGATGGCATCATGAGGATGTGTGTGGATTATAGGCAATTAAACCGCATTACACATAAGGACGCATACCCCCTGCCTAGGATAAAGGAGTCCTTGGCTGCGTTAAAGTCTGCTAATTACTTCTCTACTTTAGATCTCACCAGTGGGTATTGGCAGGTTCCCGTGGCAGAGGCGGACAAAGAAAAGACAGCCTTCACGACACCGATGGATCTCTGCGAGTTCAACTACATGCCCTTCGGATTGTGCAATGCCCCGGGGACGTTCCAGAGGATGATGGAGTGCTGTTTGGGACACAAGAACTTTGAGACCGTGCTGCTGTATCTGGACGATGTCATAGTCTTCTCTAAGACCTATGAAGACCATCTGAAGCACCTGGCCGAGGTCTTTGAAGCGCTGTCCAACTTTGGCTTAAAGGTGAATCCGTCCAAATGCCATCTGCTCAAACCCAAAGTACAGTACCTGGGCCATGTGGTGAGCGCCGAAGGAGTGGCCCCAGACCCCGACAAGGTCACGGTGATCAGGGACTGGCCGCAGCCCAGTAACATCCATGAGGTCCGGCAGTTCTTCGGGTTGGTGGGTTAATACCGGAGGTTTATCAAAGACTTCACCAAGAAGGCCGCGCCGTTGCAAGACCTGTTGGTGGGCCAGCCCAAGAAACCCAAGGGTAAGAATACCCCGTTGGATTGGAACGACGGACTGGAAGGATCGTTCACTTGCTTAAAATCGGCATTAACGGGAGAGGAAGTACTAGCCTACCCGGAATACGACCAACCATTTGTATTGTACACGGACGCCAGCAACGTGGGGCCGGGAGCGGTGCTGTCCCAGGTCCAGAAGGGCAAGGAACGAGTAATCGCTTATGCCAGCAGGAAGCTTCGCCCCACTGAAAGGAACCCAGACAACTACAGTTCCTTTAAGCTGGAGTTCCTCGCAGTCATTTGGGCTGTGACGGAGAGTGTTGTGAATTCCGCTCTCCGGTGGTTGTAAGTGGCACTTTTGTGAGTTCTGCTCTTGGGCTCCCTCTTGTGGTTTCTAGTGGTATGGCTGCTCCTTGGATTTAGCTGTCTTCAGCTGCTTCCACTCTTCATCTTTTCTGCTCAGCTATTTATGCCTGGCTCTTTCTTCAGCCAGTGCCACTTGTAAATGGTTCTTGGTTGGATTCACATCTCTTTGGATTTCCCTGTTATCCTGACCAGTTCAGCAAAGCTAAGTTTTTGCTTGCTCTTTTCTGTCCATAGATTGTGGACTTATCCGTTCTGTGCTTTCTATGTTTGTCCAGCTTATCAGTATGAATTAATTCTGTCTTGCTAGAAGCTCTGGGAAGCAGATTTACCCTCCACACCTTTAGTCAGGTGTGGAGATTTTTTGTAAACTCTGCGTGGATTTTTTGTAGTGTTTTATACTGACCGCACAGTATTCCATCCTGTCCTATCTATTTAGCTAGACGGGCCTCCTGTGCTCATCCTGGTTTCATTCTGTGTATGTCTTTTCCCTCTCCACTCACAGTCATTATTTGTGGGGGGCTAATCTATCCTTTGGGGATTTTCTCTGAGGCAAGATAGCTTTCCTGCTTCTATCTTTAGGGGTAGTTAGCTCTTAGGCTGTGTTTGAGGTGCCTAGGGAGAGTTAGGAGCATCCCACGGCTACTTCTAGTGTTGTATTGAGCTTAGGGACTGCGGTCAGTACAGTTACCACTTCCTTCAGAGCTCGTTCCATGTTGCTCCTAGACCACCGTATCATAACAGGAGAGGTTCATGCACTATCTGGCAAGATAGCTTTCCTGCTTCTATCTTTAGGGGTAGTTAGCTCTTAGGCTGTGTTTGAGGTGCCTAGGGAGAGTTAGGAGCATCCCACGACTACTTCTAGTGTTGTGTTGAGCTTAGGGACTGCGGTCAGTACAGTTACCACTTCCTTCAGAGCTCGTTCCATGTTGCTCCTAGACCACCGTATCATAACAGGAGAGGTTCAAGCACTATCTGGCCTCAGCGAATTTCACCATCTTCACGGATAATAATCCACTTACGCACTTGGACACAGCGAAACTCGGAGCCTTGGAGCAGCGGTGGATGGCCCGGTTGTCTAATTACGATCTTACCATCAAGTACCGGGCGGGGCACAAGAATGCGAATGCCGATGCATTGTCCCGAATGCCTCACCTACCAGAAACGGAGGAAGACCCAGAAGCATTTGAAGAAGTGGAGCTGCCCGCTTTCCATCATCCCAAGCAACTCAGTGTTCCCATCAGGTGGAGAACAGGCGTAGAAACAAACAGGGCGCCCCGTTGAATCCCCTGCCCCACCACGGGTGGACAGAGAACCAGGATGGTGACCCTGCGGTCCGTCGGGTGAAGGAGCTTCTGACGCAGGCAGGTTTGCATCCTGGCCCGGATGATCCACCGGAGACATTACAGTTGTGGAAGGAGAGGGGCAAACTGTTTCTTCATGATGGCAAGCTGTGCCAAAGGAACATCGACCCTCATACTCACGAATTAGTGTGGCAGATTGTGGTCCCCAGACAAGATGTGCCCATGGTCCTGGGAGCATACCACGATGGGGCAGGACACTTCGGATGGAGAAAGCTGGAAAGGCTACTCCGTGGGAGGTTCTACTGGGTCGGCATGAAGAAGGCCATTGAGAAGTGGTGTCGAGAGTGTGGCCCCTGTAGCCTACGCCGGAAGGATCGGGACAGCCAACGGGCTCCCCTGCAGCCCATCATCACCAAACGGCCGCTCGATTTGGTCGCCCTGGATCACGTAAAGCTAACACCTAGCCGGTCAGGGTATATCTACGCTCTCACCATTGTAGACCACTATTCCAGATTCCTGGTAGTCATACCAGTCAAAGATCTGACGGCTAGGACGGCTGCCAAAACCTTCCAGCAGTACTTCTGTCGACCCCATGGGTACCCAGAGAAGGTGTTGACCGATCAGGGGCCGGCATTTGAAGCGGAGGTGTTCCAGGAGTTCTGCAATTTGTACGGGTGTAAGAAGATCAGAACCACGCCGTACCATCCACAGACCAACGGGATGAATCAAGTGGTGATCGACTTACTGAAAACCTTACCTGTAGAAGAGCGGAACTTAGTAACATAGTAACATAGTAACATAGTTAGTAAGGCCGAAAAAAGACATTTGTCCATCCAGTTCAGCCTATATTCCATTATAATAAATACCCAGATCTACGTCCTTCTACAGAACCTAATAATTGTATGATACAATATTGTTCTGCTCCAGGAAGACATCCAGGCCTCTCTTGAACCCCTCGACTGAGTTCGCCATCACCACCTCCTCAGGCAAGCAATTCCAGATTCTCACTGCCCTAACAGTAAAGAATCCTCTTCTATGTTGGTGGAAAAACCTTCTCTCCTCCAGACGCAAAGAATGCCCCCTTGTGCCCGTCACCTTCCTTGGTATAAACAGATCCTCAGCGAGATATTTGTATTGTCCCCTTATATACTTATACATGGTTATTAGATCGCCCCTCAGTCGTCTTTTTTCTAGACTAAATAATCCTAATTTCGCTAATCTATCTGGGTATTGTAGTTCTCCCATCCCCTTTATTAATTTTGTTGCCCTCCTTTGTACTCTCTCTAGTTCCATTATATCCTTCCTGAGCACCGGTGCCCAAAACTGGACACAGTACTCCATGTGCGGTCTAACTAGGGATTTGTACAGAGGCAGTATAATGCTCTCATCATGTGTATCCAGACCTCTTTTAATGCACCCCATGATCCTGTTTGCCTTGGCAGCTGCTGCCTGGCACTGGCTGCTCCAGGTAAGTTTATCATTAACTAGGATCCCCAAGTCCTTCTCCCTGTCAGATTTACCCAGTGGTTTCCCGTTCAGTGTGTAATGGTGATATTGATTCCCTCTTCCCATGTGTATAACCTTACATTTATCATTGTTAAACCTCATCTGCCACCTTTCAGCCCAAGTTTCCAACTTATCCAGATCCATCTGTAGCAGAATACTATCTTCTCTTGTATTAACTGCTTTACATAGTTTTGTATCATCTGCAAATATTGATATTTTACTGTGTAAACCTTCTACCAGATCATTAATGAATATGTTGAAGAGAACAGGTCCCAATACTGACCCCTGCGGTACCCCACTGGTCACAGCGACCCAGTTAGAGACTATACCATTTATAACCACCCTCTGCTTTCTATCACTAAGCCAGTTACTAACCCATTTACACACATTTTCCCCCAGACCAAGCATTCTCATTTTGTGTACCAACCTCTTGTGCGGCACGGAATCAAACGCTTTGGAAAAATCGAGATATACCACGTCCAATGACTCACCGTGGTCCAGCCTATAGCTTACCTCTTCATAAAAACTGATTAGATTGGTTTGACAGGAGCGATTTCTCATAAACCCATGCTGATATGGAGTTAAACAGTTATTCTCATTGAGATAATCCAGAATAACATCCCTCAGAAACCCTTCAAATATTTTACCAACGATAGAGGTTAGACTTACTGGCCTATAATTTCCAGGTTCACTTTTAGAGCCCTTTTTGAATATTGGCACCACATTTGCTATGCGCCAGTCCTGCGGAACAGACCCTGTCGCTATAGAGTCACTAAAAATAAGAAATAATGGTTTATCTATTACATTACTTAGTTCTCTTAGTACTCGTGGGTGTATGCCATCCGGACCCGGAGATTTATCTATTTTAATCTTATTTAGCCGGTTTCGCACCTCTTCTTGGGTTAGATTGGTGACCCTTAATATAGGGTTTTCATTGTTTCTTGGGATTTCACCTAGCATTTAATTTTCCACCGTGAATACCGTGGAGAAGAAGGTGTTTAATATGTTAGCTTTTTCCTCGTCATCTACAACCATTCTTTCCTCACTATTTTTTAAGGGGCCTACATTTTCAGTTTTTATTCTTTTACTATTGATATAGTTGAAGAACAGTTTGGGATTAGTTTTACTCTCCTTAGCAATGTGCTTCTCTGTTTCCTTTTTGGCAGCTTTAATTAGTTTTTTAGATAAAGTATTTTTCTCCCTATAGTTTTTTAGAGCTTCAATGGTGCCATCCTGCTTTAGTAGTGCAAATGCTTTCTTTTTACTGTTAATTGCCTGTCTTACTTCTTTGTTTAGCCACATTGGGTTTTTCCTATTTCTAGTCCTTTTATTCCCACAAGGTATAAACCGCTTACACTGCCTATTTAGGATGTTCTTAAACATTTCCCATTTATTATCTGTATTCTCATTTCTGAGGATATTGTCCCAGTCTACCAGATTAAGGGCATCTCTAAGCTGTTCAAACTTTGCCTTCCTAAAGTTCAATGTTTTTGTGACTCCCTGACAAGTCCCCCTAGTGAAAGACAGGTGAAACTGCACAATATTGTGGTCGCTATTTCCTAAATGCCCAACCACCTGCAGATTTGTTATTCTGTCAGGTCTATTAGATAGTATTAGGTCTAAAAGTGCTGCTCCTCTGGTTGGATTCTGCACCAATTGTGAAAGATAATTTTTCTTGGTTATTAGCAGAAACCTGTTGCCTTTATGGGTTTCACAGGTTTCTGTTTCCCAGTTAATATCCGGGTAGTTAAAGTCCCCCATAACCAGGACCTCATTATGGGTTGCAGCTTCATCTATCTGCTTTAGAAGTAGACTTTCCATGCTTTCTGTTATATTTGGGGGTTTGTAACAGACCCCAATGAGAATTTTGTTACCATTTTTCCCTCCATGAATTTCAACCCATATGGACTCGACATCCTCATTCCCTTCGCTAATATCCTCCCTTAAAGTGGACTTTAGACAAGACTTTACATAGAGACAAACCCCTCCTCCTCTCCGATTTTTACGATCCTTTCTAAACAGACTGTAACCCTGTAAGTTAACTGCCCAGTCATAGCTTTCATCTAACCATGTCTCGGTTATTCCCACTATGTCAAAGTTACCTGTAGATATTTCTGCTTCTAGTTCTTCCATCTTGTTTGTCAGGCTTCTGGCGTTTGCGAACATGCAGTTCAGAGGATTTTGTTTTGTTCCAGTCTCCTCACTGTGGATTGTTTTAGAAATGTTCTTACCTCCCTTCTGAGTATGTTTTCCTGGGTCGTCTTTGTTCGAGTCTAATGTTTTTCTTCCCGTCCCCTCTTCTTCTAGTTTAACGCCCTCCTGATGAGTGTAGCGAGTCTTCTGGCGAATGTGTGTTTCCCAGGTTTGTTGAGGTGTAGTCCGTCTCTGGCGAGGAGTCCATCATACCAGTAATTCACACCGTGGTCCAGGAATCCAAATCCTTGTTGTCTGCACCATCGTCTTAGCCAGTTGTTTGCATCAAGGATCCTGTTCCATCTCCTGGTGCCATGCCCGTCTACTGGAAGGATAGAAGAAAAAACTACCTGTGCATCCAGTTCCTTTACTTTCTTCCCCAACTCTTCAAAGTCCTTGCAGATTGTCGGTAGGTCCTTCCTTGCCGTGTCATTGGTGCCAACATGTATCAGAAGAAATGGGTGGACGTCCTTGGAGCTGAAGAGCTTTGGTATCCTATCGGTCACATCCTTGATCATCGCACCTGGAAGGCAGCATACTTCTCTTGCAGTTATGTCCGGTCTGCAGATGGCTGCTTCTGTGCCTCTCAGTAGTGAGTCTCCCACCACCACCACTCTTCGTTGCTTCTTGGCTGTACTTTTTGCTGTCACTTGTTGCTGTGTGCCCTTTTCTTTTTTGCTTGCTGGTATTGCTTCATTCTTAGGTGTGCCATCTTCATCCTCTACAAAGATTTGATATCGGTTCTTCAGTTGTGTGGTTGGTGATTTCTCCATGGTCTTCTTGCTTCTTTTGGTCACATGCTTCCACTCATCTGCTTTTGGAGGTTCTCTGACACTTTTTGCACCTTCTGTGACCAGTAGAGATGCTTCTGTTCTGTCTAGAAAGTCTTCATTCTCTTTGATGAGTTTCAAAGTTGCTATTCTTTCTTCCAGACCCCGCACCTTTTCTTCTAAAAGGGCCACTAGTCTACACTTCTGACAGGTGAAATTGGATTCTTCTTCTGGTCGATCTGTGAACATGTAGCACATGCTGCAGCTCACCATGTAGGTTGTCACATCTGCCATGTTGCTCCTAGATCCTGCTGACTTGCTGTGTGTTTTCCTTCTTGTGTAATCTACTCAGCCAAGCTCTCTTGCAATAATGTCCTACAGGCAAAAATTCGCGCGCCGTAAGGCGTGCGGTTTGGTGATGCTTTCGAAGCAGCTGGTCCCGGCTGTACCCAACGATCTTCTAGCTTAGGGAGACTTCGCTTCTCCCAGAAGGCACCTGGAATATGCAAATTAGCCTCCTGAAGCTTGAATCCCTGGTTTGGTGATGCTTTCGAAGCAGCTGGTCCCGGCTGTACCCAACGATCTTCTAGCTTAGGGAGACTTCGCTTCTCCCAGAAGGCACCTGGAATATGCAAATTAGCCTCCTGAAGCTTGAATCCCTGGTTTGGTGATGCTTTCGAAGCAGCTGGTCCCGGCTGTACCCAACGATCTTCTAGCTTAGGGAGACTTCGCTTCTCCCAGAAGGCACCTGGAATATGCAAATTAGCCTCCTGAAGCTTGAATCCCTGGTTTGGTGATGCTTTCGAAGCAGCTGGTCCCGGCTGTACCCAACGATCTTCTAGCTTAGGGAGACTTCGCTTCTCCCAGAAGGCACCTGGAATATGCAAATTAGCCTCCTGAAGCTTGAATCCCTGGTTTGGTGATGCTTTCGAAGCAGCTGGTCCCGGCTGTACCCAACGATCTTCTAGCTTAGGGAGACTTCGCTTCTCCCAGAAGGCACCTGGAATATGCAAATTAGCCTCCTGAAGCTTGAATCCCTGGTTTGGTGATGCTTTCGAAGCAGCTGGTCCCGGCTGTACCCAACGATCTTCTAGCTTAGGGAGACTTCGCTTCTCCCAGAAGGCACCTGGAATATGCAAATTAGCCTCCTGAAGCTTGAATCCCTGGTTTGGTGATGCTTTCGAAGCAGCTGGTCCCGGCTGTACCCAACGATCTTCTAGCTTAGGGAGACTTCGCTTCTCCCAGAAGGCACCTGGAATATGCAAATTAGCCTCCTGAAGCTTGAATCCCTGGTTTGGTGATGCTTTCGAAGCAGCTGGTCCCGGCTGTACCCAACGATCTTCTAGCTTAGGGAGACTTCGCTTCTCCCAGGAGGCACCTGGAATATGCAAATTAGCCTCCTGAAGCTTGAATCCCTGGTTTGGTGATGCTTTCGAAGCAGCTGGTCCCGGCTGTACCCAACGATCTTCTAGCTTAGGGAGACTTCGCTTCTCCCAGGAGGCACCTGGAATATGCAAATTAGCCTCCTGAAGCTTGAATCCCTGGTTTGGTGATGCTTTCGAAGCAGCTGGTCCCGGCTGTACCCAACGATCTTCTAGCTTAGGGAGACTTCGCTTCTCCCAGGAGGCACCTGGAATATGCAAATTAGCCTCCTGAAGCTTGAATCCCTGGTTTGGTGATGCTTTCGAAGCAGCTGGTCCCGGCTGTACCCAACGATCTTCTAGCTTAGGGAGACTTCGCTTCTCCCAGGAGGCACCTGGAATATGCAAATTAGCCTCCTGAAGCTTGAATCCCTGGTTTGGTGATGCTTTCGAAGCAGCTGGTCCCGGCTGTACCCAACGATCTTCTAGCTTAGGGAGACTTCGCTTCTCCCAGAAGGCACCTGGAATATGCAAATTAGCCTCCTGAAGCTTGAATCCCTGGTTTGGTGATGCTTTCGAAGCAGCTGGTCCCGGCTGTACCCAACGATCTTCTAGCTTAGGGAGACTTCGCTTCTCCCAGAAGGCACCTGGAATATGCAAATTAGCCTCCTGAAGCTTGAATCCCTGGTTTGGTGATGCTTTCGAAGCAGCTGGTCCCGGCTGTACCCAACGATCTTCTAGCTTAGGGAGACTTCGCTTCTCCCAGAAGGCACCTGGAATATGCAAATTAGCCTCCTGAAGCTTGAATCCCTGGTTTGGTGATGCTTTCGAAGCAGCTGGTCCCGGCTGTACCCAACGATCTTCTAGCTTAGGGAGACTTCGCTTCTCCCAGAAGGCACCTGGAATATGCAAATTAGCCTCCTGAAGCTTGAATCCCTGGTTTGGTGATGCTTTCGAAGCAGCTGGTCCCGGCTGTACCCAACGATCTTCTAGCTTAGGGAGACTTCGCTTCTCCCAGAAGGCACCTGGAATATGCAAATTAGCCTCCTGAAGCTTGAATCCCTGGTTTGGTGATGCTTTCGAAGCAGCTGGTCCCGGCTGTACCCAACGATCTTCTAGCTTAGGGAGACTTCGCTTCTCCCAGAAGGCACCTGGAATATGCAAATTAGCCTCCTGAAGCTTGAATCCCTGGTTTGGTGATGCTTTCGAAGCAGCTGGTCCCGGCTGTACCCAACGATCTTCTAGCTTAGGGAGACTTCGCTTCTCCCAGAAGGCACCTGGAATATGCAAATTAGCCTCCTGAAGCTTGAATCCCTGGTTTGGTGATGCTTTCGAAGCAGCTGGTCCCGGCTGTACCCAACGATCTTCTAGCTTAGGGAGACTTCGCTTCTCCCAGAAGGCACCTGGAATATGCAAATTAGCCTCCTGAAGCTTGAATCCCTGGTTTGGTGATGCTTTCGAAGCAGCTGGTCCCGGCTGTACCCAACGATCTTCTAGCTTAGGGAGACTTCGCTTCTCCCAGAAGGCACCTGGAATATGCAAATTAGCCTCCTGAAGCTTGAATCCCTGGTTTGGTGATGCTTTCGAAGCAGCTGGTCCCGGCTGTACCCAACGATCTTCTAGCTTAGGGAGACTTCGCTTCTCCCAGGAGGCACCTGGAATATGCAAATTAGCCTCCTGAAGCTTGAATCCCTGGTTTGGTGATGCTTTCGAAGCAGCTGGTCCCGGCTGTACCCAACGATCTTCTAGCTTAGGGAGACTTCGCTTCTCCCAGGAGGCACCTGGAATATGCAAATTAGCCTCCTGAAGCTTGAATCCCTGGTTTGGTGATGCTTTCGAAGCAGACTGGTCCCGGCTGTACCCAACGATCTTCTAGCTTAGGGAGACTTCGCTTCTCCCAGGAAGGCACCTGGAATATGCAAATTAGCCTCCTGAAGCTTGAATCCCTGGTTTGGTGATGCTTTCGAAGCAGCTGGTCCCGGCTGTACCCAACGATCTTCTAGCTTAG